>NW_021147142.1:11220-22225 GCF_002837175.3 Physeter macrocephalus
TGAGATTGCTCCTCAGTCGTGGGCCCTTTTCCCTTCTAACTTCACACATCCTTCCTCACAAATTTATTCACTCTCATGGTTTAAAATATTGGCCATGATCATCTCCAAAGGCAACCCAACCTCACGCCAACTGCTCAAAACACATCCCCACTCGGATGTCTTCAGGGCATCTGCTACTCAACATGTAGAAAACAAAGCCTTGATCTTCCCTCCTAAGCCTTGTCCTCTGTCTCCAATTATTTATGCAACAGACACTTACTGAGCCTCTAAGATATGCCGAGCACTGGTAGGCACTGGACATAAAATGATGAGGCAGGAGGGAAAGGGTCAGGAGAACGGAGTTTTACAGAAAGGGAACTCACAAATATGTGTGAAATTAAAACTGTGTACGGTGCTATGAAGGAGCAGTCACGTAAGGCTGTGGGAGTCTATGTCAGCAGGGAAGAGGCTGATGGGGGTTGAGGAGGGCCTCCCTTAAGAAATAATCTCTGGGGACTTCCCTGGTGGCGCAGTGGTTCAGAATCCGCCTGCCAGCACTATTTACAATAGCCAGGACATGGAAGGAACCTAAGTGTCCATCGACAGACGAATAGATAAAGAAGATGTGGCACATATATACACTGGAATATTACTCAGCCATAAAAAGAAATGAAACTGAGTTATGTGAAGTGAGGTGGATAGACCTAGAGTGTGTCCTACAGAGTGAAGTAAGTCAGAAAGAGAAAAACAAATACCGTATGTTAACACATATATATATGGAATCTAAAAAAATTTTTAAAAAAAGGTTCTGATGAACCTAGGGGCAGGGCAGGAATAAAGACACAGATGTAGAGAATGGACTTGAGGACACCGGAAAGGGGAGGGGTAAGCTGGGACGAAGAAAGAGAGTAGCATTGACATATATACAACCCCACATGTAAAATAGCGAGCGAGTGGGAAGCAGCTGCGAAGCACAGGGAGAACAGCTCAGCGCCCTGCGACCACCTAGAGGGCTGGGATCAGGAGGGTGGGAGGCAGACGCAGGAGGGAGGGAACATGGGGATATACGTATGCATATAGCTGATTCACTTTGTTATACAGCAGAAACTAACACACCGTTGTAAAGCACTTATACTCCAACAGAGATGTTTAAAAACAAAAACCAAAAAAGAATCCGCCTGCCAATGCAGGGGACACGGGGGTTTGCTCCCTGGTCCGGGAAGATACCGCAGGCCACGGAGCAAGTAAGCCCGCGAGCCACCACTACCGAGCCCATGCGCCACAACTACCGAAGTCCGAGAACATACAGCCCGTGCGCGGCAACATGAGAAGCCACTGCACTGAGAAGTCCATGTACCGCAACAAAGAGTAGCCACTGCTCGCCGAAAAAAATAGAAAGCCCACGCGCGGCAACGAACACCCAACGCGATCAAAAGTTAATTAATTAATTAATTAATCAGTTAATTAAAACTTATATTTAAAAAAGAAAGAAAAAGAAGGAAAAAATCTCTGCTGGGAATTCCCCGGTGGTCCAGTGGTTAGGACCCCGTCCCTCCAGTTCCGGGGACCTGGGTTCAATCCCTGGTTGGGGAACTGAGATCCTGCAAGCTGGCATCGCAGCCCAAATGAAAATGAAATAAAATAATATATAATAAAATAAAACAAAAAAGAATCTCTGATTCAAGGTCTTAAAGGGTGAGAAGGTGTTTTTCAGGCCAATATGTGGGGAGAAAATGTTTCCCATTTCAGTACGTAGCACCTCCATTTACCCAATTACACATCCTTAACCCACATTCCCCACATCCCATTCATCACTAACTCCTATTCACCTCCAAGCCATCACTAACCTCCCAAATATGTCTCTAACCTGCCTGCTTTACCCCATCTCCAAGGCCACCACTGTGCACAAAGCCAGTCTCCTAATGAGTCTCCCCAAATCTACTCCTGCCCCCTCCTAGCCATTCTCTTACAGTAGCCAGTACGGTGTCTGAAAAAGGCATCTCTGCTAACACCACGTCTCTGTCTATACCCTGCCGTGGCTTCCCACCAAGTTTAGGATAAATCCCAAACAGATGATGGACTGGAGGTTGAAAGGCAAGAAGGAGGTAGGGTGTTGGGTTAGAAAGAGGGGTAAAGGGTCCAGGCAAACAGCGAAAAGGGCTGAAAAGAAAATGGTCAGCAATTGTACAGCAGTCCTGATGCGGGCAGGAAAATGCAGGAATAGGGAAGGAATACCAGTAGCCACTTTTTATTTCTGCAATGCCTTTGCAATCCCCAAAGTGCTTCATGTATAACTGTGATTCTCAAACCCAACTGTACATTAGAAACATCTGGAGGGATTTTAAAAGCTACCAATGGCCAGGCCTCACCCCAAGCCAATTAAATCACAATACACATTTCACCGGGGCAGGAATTTTCTCTTGTTTCGTTCACCGTCCATATGAAAAGTACCTGGCACATACATGGTGCTCAGAAAATATTTCCTGAATGAATAAATGAATGAAGGAATGTACCACTACCACCTGAGATCCACGGAAGAATTCTTTCAAAACCTCAGGGAGTAAACCAGGCAACGTCAGTTACCGTGGCAGCTCTGGGAAAAACATTACCAAGTGACACTAACACTCCCAGGAGCCGACACTAGTTTCCACAATAAGTAAACCTTTCTCATTTCGGAAGTACCATACTGTGAAATATGCATCTCAGTAACAACTAGAGGTTACTCAATGTCTGCTGTGAGCAGGAGGAAATGAGAAGGGCCTTACACAGTATCTAAAGCAATGACAAGAAGAAATAGGGGCCATGGGCAGAGACAGACAGGCTCCGACAGGCTCCAATCCCTATGACATTCTGAGGTGATCACATTTGCAAGGGCTCCAGCACGAGAAAGCGGCCACTAACCAGCTACCCTGTCTCAAATATACGGAGAAAGGCGATGCAGATACATACCTGTGTGTTATTCTTTTCCGATAACTCTTTCAGTGTCATCCCTTCGGGCCTTGTGCAAAGCGATTCTCTGTTTTCTACCTGAAAAACGAGTGGCACATGTAAATGGATGAAACACGTCAGAGCAGACATCCAAGGAGCTCTGCAGCTCACGAACGAGGAGCTCCGAGTTCTGGGAAAGAATCGTAAAAGTAGTGTAGAACCACAATACCTTAGGGCATCCTCTGTATCAGCCCCCCTCTGTCGTATCACCCATCAGTGGTCATCAGCCTATACGGGAACTTTGCAGTGACAGAAAACCCAGCACTCTCTAGACAGATCTAGGCATTGCTAGTTGCTCCAGCAGTCTATATCAAATTCAGAATCTGACTCCCTGTCACCCATCAGTCCCAGGCTGCCTTCTGGAATGGTACACCCCACGGCACACCTCATCTCTTTTCCATCTGGCACATTTCCCAAACACAGGAGGACAAGTTTGTTCTTCCTAAAGCTCTCTGCTCCCACGTCACCCTCCTAAATCACTCCTTCCTGTGTTTATGACTTTCAGGAGCCCCCAAGGTTTTCTCATCCCAAGGACATGACAAGCACTGGCCTCAGTGGGCCTGCTACAGATTCTGGGAAAGGGGCAGGGCCACACAACAGTCTGCCAAATGGGACTGACTACCTGAAGTGAGAGTGCATGTGACATCCTCAGCCTCTATCCAAGGTTCCTCCACAGCTCACTCTTGACAGTTTGGGCCGGATAATTCTTTTGGGGTGGTGGGGAGGGCTGTCCCGTGCCTTGCACGAGATGTAGTAGCATCCTGGCCTCTACCCACTAGAGGCCTGCAGCACCCCCCTCCGGATGTGACAAAGAAAAATGTCTCCAGTCATTGTCAAACGTCCTGGGGGAAGGGTGAGGGCAAAATCACCCTCACTCAAGAGCCACTGCTCTAATCCAACGACTCTGTTCACCCATGAGTACACAAAACTCTCTCCTCTGCTGGCTTAACCGGTACCTCTCCAGAAAGTCTATCGTGTTATCAAAACGCTATTGGAAATTTAATAGTATTCATCTCTATAACGGTATCTGATCAAAGGAAAACTCTTCCTCCAGATGTTAAGAACCTCCCAGGTGGTTAAGCCACATTTACCTTATCTCCTACCCCAGGCCCTGGAAATTACAGAAATGATCTGACACCCATTTTCGGGATCCGTTCAAGAAGTACCAGTAGTGTAAGGCTTTTGGGCAACCTGAGCAACTGAACTCAAGTAGAATATTCTGCCTGACCATGGCTTTGTGACACAAGCCACAAACCCGTAGCAGGACCCTCCTCGCTGCTATTTCCCGAGCTGAGGTATCTGACTGGAAAGCCGGTGGAGGTGAACTAGCCAAGAAAGCAGTGGGTTCAGGATGAGAAGTTGGAAAGGGTGACAAGGGAGGGGAGGATGAACCTCAGCTGTAAAGAAAGGGGAGAAGTACCAAGAGATGAGTTCTCTTCACTGAAGAGCAGATACCGCCGAAGGCCGTCAGCTTGCCCTCGGGGCCCTCAGCTCTCCGGGGAGCTCGAAGGGAAGGGTGAGCCTGGATCTACGACTCCGGACTCCTGCTCTCGGCCCCCAGGCCTGACCAGTCACTCAGACTCTCAATAAATACTTGTATTCAAACACCTGACGCGGGGACCACATCTGCGAAAACATCGCCCGCCGCACCCTCCTAAGTTACAGGGGGAGACCCGAACTGGCCGAGCCATGACAGGACCTGTGAGGGTGACAAAAGAGCGTTGCAGGGATCGGACATCGGATCGCCACAAGCCCTCCGCCCTCCTGGCTCCTAAGTGCCAGGGCCCCATCGCCGCGTATCGCCGGACCCCGGTCCTGCCTCCATCGCGCACCCTTCCCCAACGCTGGCCGGGGCCTGGAGTCACCATCCCCTGTTCGGACCTACCGACCTCGCCGCCGCTGAGCTCTACACATCCCGCTCCTGCCACACGCTTCGCCAATTCCGCGGGCCTTACTGAGCCGCGCCAGCCGCCCTCCGCGAGGCCTTGGCGCGCCCGTGACGTCACTGTCCTGCGCCTCTCCCGCAGCAAGGGGGCTACGGCTCTGGCACGGCGGCCGCGGCTGCGGCTGCCGTCGCTCGCGGCTCGGTTGCTTCTGACCCCTCCTGCCAATGCAGGGGACACGGGTTCGAGCCCTGGTCCGGGAAGATCCAACATGCCAAGAAGCAACTAAGCCCGTGCGCCACAACTACCGAGCCCACGTGCCGCCGGCTACTGAAGCCCGCGCGCCTAGAGCCGGTGCTCCGCCAACAGGAAAAAGTATCTAAAGCAATGACAAGAAGAAATAGGGGCCATGGGCAGAGACAGACAGGCTCCGACAGGCTCCAATCCCTATGACATTCTGAGGTGATCACATTTGCAAGGGCTCCAGCACGAGAAAGCGGCCACTAACCAGCTACCCTGTCTCAAATATTCGGAGAAAGTCGATGCAAATACATACCTGTGTGTTATTCTTTTCCGATAACTCTTTCAGTGTTATCCTTTCGGGTCTTGTGCAAAGCGATTCTTTGTTTTGTACCTGAAAAACGAGTGGCACATGTAAATGGATGAAATATGTCAGAACAGACATCCAAGGAGCTCTGCAGCTCACGAACGAGGATCTCCGAGTTCTGGGAAAGAATCGTAAAAATAGTGTAGAATCACAATATCTTAGAGCATCCCTTATATCAGCCCCCCTCTATCATAACACCAATCGGTGGTCATCAGCCTATACGGGAACTTTGCAGTGACAGAAAACCCAGCACTCTCTAGACAGGCCTAGGCATTGCTAGTTGCTCCAGCAGTCTCTATCAAATTCAGAATCTGACTCCCTGTCACGCGTCAGTCCCAGGCTGCCTTCTGGAATGGTACACCCCACGGCACACCTCATCTCTTTTCCATCTGGCACATTTCCCAAACACAGGAGGACAAGTTTGTTCTTCCTAAAGCTCTCTGCTCCCACGTCTCCCTCCTAAATCACTCCTTCCTGTGTTTATGACTTTCAGGAGCCCCCAAGGTTTTCTCATCCCAAGGACATGACAAGCACTGGCCTCAGTGGGCCTGCTACAGATTCTGGGAAAGGGGCAGGGCCACACAACAGTCTGCCAAATGTGACTGACTACCTGAAGTGAGAGTGCATGTGACATCCTCAGCCTCTATCCAAGGTTTCTCCACAGCTCACTCTTGACATTTTGGGCCGCATAATTATTTTGGGGTGGTGGGGAGGGCTGTCCTGTGCCTTGTACGAGATGTAGTAGAATCCTGGCCTCTACCCACTAGATGCCTGCAGCACCCCCCTCCGGATGTGACAAAGAAACATGTCTCCAGTCATTGTCAAACGTCCTGGGGGAAGGGTGAGGGCAAAATCACCCTCACTCAAGAGCCACTGCTCTAATCCAACGACTCTGTTCACCCATGAGTACTCAAAACTCTCTCCTCTGCTGGCTTAACCGGTAACTCTCCAGAAAATCCATCGTGTATCAAAATGTTTTTGGAAATTTAATAGTATTCATCTCTATAACGGTATCTGATGAAAGGAAAACTCTTCTTCCAGATGTTAAGAACCTCTCAGGTGGTTAATCCACATTTACCTTATCTCCTACCCCAGGCACTGGAAATTACAGAAATGATCTGACACCCATTTTCGGGATCCGTTCAAGAAGTACCAGTAGTGTAAGTCTTTTTGGCAACCTGAGCAACTGAATTCAAGTAGAATATTCTGCCTGACCATGGCTTTGTGACACAAGCCACAAACCTGTGGCAGGGCCCTCCTCGCTGCTATTTACCGAGTTGAGGTATCTGACTGAAAAGCCAGTGGAGGTGAACTAGCCAAGAAAGCAGTGGGTTCAGGATGAGAAGTTGGAAAGTGTGACAAGGGAGCGGAGAATGAACCTCAGCTGTATAGAAAGGGGAAAAGTACCAAGCGATGAGTTCTCTTCACTGAAGAGAGGATACCGCCGAAGGCCGTCAGCTTGCCCTCGGGGCCCTCAGCTCTCTGGGGAGCTTGAAGGGAAGGGTGAGCCTGGATCTATGATTCCGGACTCCTGGTCTCGGTCCCCAGGCCTGACCATTCAGACTCTCAATAAATACTTGTATTCAAACACCTTACACGGGGACCACATCTGCGAAAACATCGCCCGCCGCACCCTCCTAAGTTACAGGGGGAGACCCGAACTGGCCGAGCCATGACAGGACCTGTGAGGGTGACAAAAGAGCGTTGCAGGGATCGGACATCGGATCGCCACAAGCCCTCCGCCCTCCTGGCTCCTAAGTGCCAGGGCCCCATCGCCGCGTATCGCTGGACCCCGGTCCTGCCTCCATCGCGCACCCTTCCCCAAGGCTGGCCGGGGCCTGGAGTCACCATCCCCTGTTCGCACCTACCGACCTCGCCGCTGCTGAGCTCTACAGATCCCGCTCCTTCCACACGCTTGGCCAATTCCGCGGGCCTTACTGAGCTGTCCCAGCCACCCTCCGCGAGGCCTTGGCGTGCCCGTGACGTCACTGTCATGCGCCTCTCCCGCAGCAAGGGAGCTATGGCTCTGGCACGGCGGCTGCGGCTGTTGTTGCTCGTGGCTGGGTTGCTTCTGACCCCTGTTGCATTTTCTCCTAACTTACTGCAATCTCCCATTTAAAATGTGGGAGTAATCAATCTTCTGAGGAAAAAGGCCCAAGGAAGGTTTTTGCTTTTATGGAATAATGGTATGGCTACAAATTTCAAGTGGCAAGAAAAATTAGTGAGAATGACCGTGAGAAATCAGAGAAAAGTCAGATCCATGGATTAATGGATGTTTACCTCTGTGAATCAATGAGAAGTAGGTGCAAATGAAAAGAAAGCTGAATACAACATTTTCTGAATAAATGTAACCTTTCAGCTGTCATGGAAAAATTAATACTCACTATGATACAACTTATTTGGTTTAGAAGTTAAATTATAGCTTAATAATTAAATTTATTGAAGAACGAAAACATATTTGTGGTTTAGAATAAATAATGTATTCTTCTACAGATAAGAAGACTACATAAATAAATAGAATTAAGACTAAATAAATAGAGGAAAAAAATACATTAGATGATATTAACATTAAAAAATGACACTCATGGGGCTTCCGTGATGGCGCAGTGGTTGCGCGTCCGCCTGCCGATGCAGGGGAACTGGGTTCGCGCCCCGGTCTGGAAGGATCCCACATGCCGCGGAGCGGCTGGGCCTGTGAGCCACGGCCGCTGAGCCTGCGCGTCCGGAGCCTGTGCTCCGCAGCGGGAGAGGCCACAACAGAGGGAGGCCCGCATACCACAAAAAAAAAATGACACTCATATAAAGAAAGAGGAGAGACAGAGAGAAGAACTCATATCAAGCATTTATTTAAAACTCCTAAATAAGAAGTCTTCAGATGTTAAAAAAAAGTCTGCAATGAGAAGATAATGTAATAGAAAAATGGGAAAAATATACCAAAAGATATTTCAAAAAAGAGAGTACAGACTGTTAAGTAAACATATCAAAAGATGGTTGGCTTCTTAGTGGTCAATAAAATGCAAAAATTGATACCTGGAATTATCACTCAACAACCAGAAAGTTCAAATGAAAATGACAGGTATTATCAAGATGAGAAGAATGTGTATAATCCTTGAATCTCATTCACTGCTGCTGAGGATGAAAAATCATACAAATGTTTTGAAAATATTTAGAAATATTTAAAAAGATAAACACATGAAAACTATGACTCAAAAATTTTACTACTACATGTATACTGAACAATAATTTATACACACACCACCAAAGATCAAGTCCTAGAATTTATATACCAGTGCTATTCTCAATAGACACAAAGTGAAAATCACTTATATTGTAATACAAGTTGGAATAAATTAATTAATAGTTATGTATTTACACTATGGAATCCTATGCAACAGTGGCAATGCGTGATCACAACAACAGGCAACCATATAGGCATATACACAAACAACATAAAATATAAAAGCCCAATCCAGGGCTTCCCTGGTGGCGCGGTGGTTGAGAGTCCGCCTGCCGATGCAGAGGACGCGGGTTCGTGCCCCGGTCCGGGAGGATCCCACATGCCGTGGAGCAGATGGGCCCGTGAGCCATGGCCACTGGGCCTGTGTGTCCAGAGCCTGTGCTCTGCAACGGGAGAGGCCACAACAGTGAGAGGCCCGCGCACCGCAAAAAAAAAAAAAAAAAAAAAAAAAAAAAAAAGCCCAATCCAAAAGTGATTTTACTGTGCCAATACATCTAGATAAAATACAAAATACAGGTAAAGTTATCTTTTTGTTAGATACCAGAACAATATTAAACCTTAAGGGGAGTCACTAGAATGGGACCAGGGGGCCTCTGAGTATCTGGCAATTTTCTGTGTCTTTATCTAGAAGCTACGTATAGAGTGTATTCAGATTCTGAATTTTCTGAAATTTGTCATTTCCTTACAAACCATGCATGTTTTAGTTGTTTTTTTACACATAACAAAAAGTAAAAACGGTAGACTAGGGAAGGTAATTATATTAGCACGTTAATATCCATGCTTTTCAAGGTGGAAGTGAAAGGTATTAAATACTTGACATTGTGATTACTTCTTAAAAGTAAGGTGAAAATTTCAGATTAATAAATAAGACATACTTCTTCATATATAATCCTCAAAGAGGAGAGGTAGAAAGGAGTATTTTTTTTAATTTAATACAGAATCATTAAGATAGAAAATAATGAAAACAGGGCTTAGCTGGTGGCGCAGTGGTTGAGAGTCCATCTGCCGATGCAGGGGATACAGGTTCATGCCCCGGTCCGGGAGGATCCCCCATGCCGCGGAGCAGCTGGGCCCGTGAGCCATGGCCGCTGGGCCTGTGCGTCCGGAGCCTGTGCTACACAACGGGAGAGGCCACGGCAGTGAGAGGTCCATGTACCACAAAAAAAAAGAGAAAATAATGAAAACAGACTAGGTTTAAAAAAGAGCACACTGGACTTCCCTGGTGGCACAGTGGGTAAGAATTTGCCTGCCAATGAAGGGGACAGGGGTTCAATCCCTGCTTTGGGAAGATCCCACATGCCGCAGAGCAACTAAGCCCGTGTGCTACAACTACTGAACCTGCGCTCTAGAGCCTGCAAGCAACAACTATTGAGCCTGTATGACACAACTACTGAAGCCCATGCACCTAGAGCCCATACTCCACAACAAGAGAAACCACTGTAAGGAGAAGCCCATGCATCACAACGAAGAGTAGCCCCTGCTCGACATAACTAGAGAAACCCTGTGCAGCAACGAAGACCCAACACAACCAAAAATAAATAAAATTAAGTATTGTGACTTGTGAGATGACTCACTCACGTGGCTGTAAGTAAGAGGCCTCAGCTCCTTGCCACATCGATCTCTCCTTAGGGCTGCTTGAGTGTCCTCATAACATGTTAGTTGGCTTACCCCAGGATGAGTGATCTAGCAGAAACCAAAGCAGAAGCTGCAATATCTTTTATACCTTTGGAAGCTGCACTTTGTCATTTCTGCAATGTCTTATTAGTTAAAAAGTAGCCCTTTTCAAGTGCGAGGAGGCACACAGGTGCATGAAGGTTGGGATATAATTAGGGGATGATTATGGCCATCTTGGAGGCTGGCTACCAAACTGGCTGACTCACCGAAGACTGAATTTTGTTTTCTTCACTGATGGAGAGAAAATGGTCAGTGAATCTCATTGGTGGTATTTGAGACGTACCAAAGCTACCTCTTGCTCTCATCCCCAGCAGTGTGGCTGACAGGGTCTTGGTGCTCCGGCCGGGTGTCAGGCCTGTGCCTCTGAAGTGGGAGAGCAGAGTTCAGAACATTGGTCTACCAGAGACCTCCAGCACCCTGTAATATCAAACGGCGAATGATCTCCCAAAGGTATCCATCTCAACGCTAAGACCCAGATCTCCCAGAGGTATCCATCTCAATGCTAAGACCCAGCTCCACTCAAAGACCAGCAAGATCCAGTGCTGGACAACCCATGCCAAACAACTAGCAACACAGGAATGCAGGCCCACCCATGAGCAGAGACGCTGCCTAAAATCATAATAAGGTCACAGACAC
>NW_021147143.1:0-4020 GCF_002837175.3 Physeter macrocephalus
ATATCCTGGCTATTGTAAATACTTCAGCTCATATTTTTAAAGTTGGAATTACGCTTCGTATGCATTTTGGTTTTCATTATTTTTTAAAATTTATTTTATTGAATTTATTTTTGGCTGTGTTGGGCCTTCGTTGCCGAGCACAGGCTTTCTCTAGTTACGGTGAGCGGTGGCTACTCTTCATTGCAGTGCGTGGGCTTCTAATTGCGGTGGCTTCTCTTGTTGCGGAGCACGGGCTCTAGGCGTGTGGGCTTCAGTAGTTGTGGTGCGCTGTCTCAGTAGTTGTGCTGCACGGGCTTTGTTTTCTGCGGCATTTGCAATCTTCCCAGACCAGGGCTCGAACCCGTGTCCTCTGCATTGGCAGGTGGATTCTTAACCACTGTGCCACCAGGAAAGCCCCAATCCATCTTATTCCTTGATGCATTTGTGGTAAATTGCAGACATCCGTACATGTCTCCTTAAGTATTTCAGCAAGCATGGCATTAATTAGTGAGCCGTATTTGTTTATATTGCTTTTCTTTGAATGTAAACTTTACACAGAGTAAAATACACCAATCTTTTTTTTTTTCTCTCGGTCATTTTATTTTTTTTTATTGAAGTATAGTTGATTTACAATGTTGTGTTAATTTCTGCTCTACAGCAAAGTGATTCAGTTATACACATATATACATTCTGTTTTTATATTTCCTGTTATGGTTTATCATAGAATACTGAATATGGTTCCCAGTGCTATACAGTAGGGCCTTGTTTATCCATTCCATGTATAATAGTTACATCTTTTAACCCCAACCTGCCATTCCATCCCTCCCCCAACCTCCTCCCCCTTGGCAGCTACAAATCTGTTCTCTATGTCCATGAGTCTGTTTCTGTTTCATAGATATTTGTGTCATATTTTAGATTCCACATATAAGTGATATCATATGGTATTTGTCTTTCTCTTTCTGACTTACTTCATGCAGTATGATAATCTCTAGTTGCATCCATGTTGCTGCAAATGGCATTATTTTGTTCTTTTTTATGGCTGAGTAATAGTCCATTGTATACATGTACCACATCTTCTTTATCCATTCATCTGTCAGTTGACACTTAGGTTGTTTCCATGTCTTGGCTATTGTGAATAGTGCTGCCATGAATATAGGGGTGCATGTATCTCTTTGGATTAGAGTTTTGTCTGGTTATATGCCCAGGAGTGGGATTGCTGGATCATATGGCAATTCAATTTTTAGTTTTTTAAGGAACCTCCATACTGTTCTCCAAAGTGGCTGTACCAGTTTATATTCCCACCAACATTGTAAGACGTTTCCCTTTTCTCCACATCCTCTCCAGCATTTGTTATTTGTAGAGATTTTCATGATGGCCATTCTGACCAGTGTGAGATGGTACCTTATTGTAGTTTTGATTTTCATTTCTCTAATAATTAGTGATTTTGAGCATCTTTTCTTGTGCCTATTAGCTATTTGTATTTCTTCTTTGAACAAGTGTCTTTTTAAGATCATCTGCCCCTGTTTTGATTGGTTCATTTATTTTTTTGTTGTTGAGTTGTATGTGCTGTTTATATATTTTGGAAATTAAGCCGTTCTCTGTTGCATCGTTTGCAAATATTTTCTCCCGTTTTGTAGCTCGTCTTTTCGTTTTGTTAATGGTTTCCTTTGCTGCGCAAAAGCTTGTATGTTTGATTAGGTCCCATTTGTTTATTTTTGCTTTTCTTCCTATTGCCTTGGGAGACTGACCTAAGAAAACATTGGTACAATGTATGTCAGGGAATGTTTTGCCTGTGTTCTCTTCTAGGAGTTTTATGGTGTTATGTCTTGCGTTTAAGTCTTTAAGCCACTTTGAGTTTATTTTTGTGTATGGTGAGAGGGTGTTTTTTAAATTCATTGATTTACATGCAGCTGTCCAACTTTCCCAGCACCACTTGCTGAAGAGAGTTTTTCCCATTGTATAGTCTTGCCTTTTTTGTCAGAAATTAATTGACTATAGGTGTGTGGGTTAATTTCTGTGCTCTCTGTTCTGTTCCGTTGATCCATATGTCTGTTTTTGTGCCAATACCATGCTGTTTTGATTACTATAGCTTTGTAGTATTGTCTTAAGTCTGGGAGGGTTATGCCTGTTGCTTTCTTCTGTTTCTTCAGGATTGCTTTGGCAATTCTGGCTGTTATATGGTTCCATATACATGTTAGGATTATTTGTTCTAGTTCTGTGAAAAATGTCATGGGTCATTTGATAGGGATTGCATTAAATCTGTAGATTGCTTTGGGTAGTATAGTCATTTTAACAATAGAAATTCTTCCAATCCAAGAGCATGGGATATCTTTCCATTTCTTTGAATCATCTTCAATTTCCTTTCACGTTTTATAGTTCTCAGCATACAAGTCTTTCACCTCCTTGGTCTAAGTATTTTATTTTGGGGGTTGCACTTTTTTCAATATTCATTTATTTGGCTGCACTGGGTCTTAGTTGCCACGTGCAGGATCTTCATTGCTGCGTGCAGGATCATTAGTTGCGGCATGCGGGATCTTTCATTGCGGCATGTGGGATCTTTAGTTGCGGTATTTGAACTCTTAGTTGTGGCATGTGGGATCTAGTTCCCCGACCAGGGATGGAACCTGGGCCCCCTGCATTGGGATTGTGGTGTCTTAGCCAGTGGACCACCAGGGAAGTCCTGGGGGTGTGATTTTGAAAGGTATTGTTTTTTTATATTCCCTTTCTGATATTTCATTGTTGGTGTAAAGAAATGCAACCAATTTCTGTATGTTAATCTTGTATCCTGCTACGTTTCTGAATTCACTGATCAGTTCTAGTATTTGTGTGGAGTCTTTAGGGTTTTCTATATATAGTGTCATGTCATCTGCATATAATGATGATTTTACCTCTTCCAGTTTCGATACCTTTTATTTTTCTTGTCTGATTGCTGTGGCTAGGACTTCCAATACTATGTTGAATAGAAGAGGTGGAAGTGGGTATCCTTGTCTTATTCCAGATTTTAGCGGGAAGGCTTTCACCTTTTCACCATTGAGTATTATATTGGCTCTGGTTTTGTCATAAATAGCTTTTATTATGTTGATATGTTCCCTCTATACCCACTTTGGTAAGAGTGTTTATCATGAATGAATGTTGAATTTTGTCAAATGTTTTTTCTGCATCTATTGAGATGATCAAGTGGTTTTTCACTTTTGTTTATGTGGTGTATTACACTGGTTGATTTGCATATGTTGAACCATCCTTATGAACTTGGGATGAATCCCACTTGGTTGTGGTGTATGATCTTTTTGATGTGTTGTTGGATCCAGTTTGCTATATTTTGTTGAGACTTTTTGCATCTATATTCATCAAAGATATTGACCTGTAATTTTCTTTTTTGGTTGTGTCTTTGTCTTGTTTTGGTATCAGGGTGATGGTTGCTTCATAGAATGTCTTTGGGAGTGTTCCCTTCTTTTCAGTCTTTTGGAAGAGTTTGAGAAGTGTCAGTATAAGTTCTTCTTTGTATGTTTGGTAGAATTTGCCTGTGAAGCCATCTGGTCCCGGACTTTTGTTTGTGAGGGAGTTTTTTTTTTTTTAATAAATTTATTTATTTAATTTTTTTATTTTTGGCTGCACTGGGTCTTTGTTGCTGTGCACAGGCTTCCTCTAGTTGTGGTGAGCAGGGACTACTCTTCATTGTGGAGCTCAGTTTCTAGACACACAGTCTTCAGTAGTTGTGGCATATGGGCTCAGTAGTTCTGGCTCATGGGCTCTAGAGCGCAGGCTCAGTAGTTGTGGCACACGGTCTTAATTGCTCCCCAGTATGTGGGATCATCCTGGATCAGGGATCGAAACCATGTCCCCTGCATTGTCAGGTGCATCCTTAACCATTGCACCATCAGGGAAGCCCTGTGGGGGAGTTTTTAAACTACAGATTCTATTTCATCTCTAGTGATTGGTTTGTTCAAATTATCTCTTTCTTTTTTTTTTTTTTTTTTTTTTTTTTTTTGGTACGCAGGCCTCTCACTGTTGTGGCCTCTCACGTTGCGGAGCACAGGCTCC
>NW_021147143.1:4059-8759 GCF_002837175.3 Physeter macrocephalus
GGAGCACAGGCTCCGGACGCGCAGGCTCAGCGGCCATGGCTTACGGGCCCAGCCGCTCCGCGGCATGTGGGATCTTCCTGGACCGGGGCACGAACCCGTGTCCCCTGCCTCAGCAGGCGGACTCTCAACCACTGCGCCACCAGGGAAGCCCTGTATTCCTTTTTGATTCAGTTTTGATGGGCTGTATGTTTCTAGAAAGTTGTCCACTTCTTGTTGGTTGTCGAATTTATTGGCATATAATTGTTCATTGTATTTCCTTATGGTTTTTGTATGTGTACGGTGTCAGTTGTCATGTCTCCTTTTTCATTTCTTATTTTGTTTATTTGGATCTTCTCTCTGTTCTTGTGAGCCTGGCCAGAGGTTTGTCGATTTTGTTTACCTTTCCAAAGAACCAGCTCTTGGTTTTATTGATGTTTTTCTACTGTTTTAAAATCTATTTATTTCCTCTCTGATCTTTATTATTTCCTTCCTTCTGCTGACTTTAGGTTTTGTTTGTTCTTTTTCTAATTCTTATAAGTTTTAGGTTAGGTTATTTGAGATTTGTCTCATTTTTTGAGGAAGACCTGTATCGCTATGAACTCCCCTCTAAGAACTGCTTTTGCTGCATCCCATAGATTTTGTATGGTTGTGTTTTCATTGTCATTTGTCTCAAATTATTTTTAAATTTCCGCTTTTATTTCATTGTTGACCCATTGGGGTTTTTTTTTTTAGTAGCATATTGTTTAGTCTCCATGTAATCATTTTTTTCTTGTTTCTGTTTCAGTGGTTGATGTCTCGTTTCATGCCGCTGTGGTCAGAAAAGGTGCTTGCAATAATTTCTATCCTCTTAAATTTGTTGAGGCTTGTTTTATGCCCTAGTATGTGGTCAGTCCTAGAGAACGTTCCATGTGTACTTGAAGAGAATGTGTATGCTGGGTTTTTTTGCATGTAATGTCCTGAACATATCAATTAAGTCTAACTGTTCTATTGTATTATTTAGGACCTCTGTTGCCGTATTGATATTTTGTTTAGAAGATCTGTCCATTGATGTGAGTGGGGTGTTGAAGTCTCCTACTATTATTTTATTCCTGTCAATTTCTCTCTTTATGTCTGTTAGTATTTATTTAATGTATTTGGGTGCTCCTATATTAGGTGTATATATGTTGACAAGTGTAAAATCCTCTTCTTGATTGATCGTTTTATCATTATATAGTGTTGTTTTTTCTTTTTTTATGGCCTTTGTTTTAGTCTATTTTGTCTGATATGAGTATTGCGACCCCTGCTTTCTTTTCATTTCCGTTTCCATGAAATATCTTTTTCCATCCCCTCGCTTTCAATCTATGTGTGTCCTTTGCCCTAAAGTGGGTCTCTTCTAGGCAGCATATTGGATTAGAAAACAAGACCCTACAATCTGCCACTCTGTGTCTTTTGATTGGAGCATTCAGTCCATTGATGTTTAAGGTAATTATTGATAGATATGTATTTATTGCCATTTAAACTTGTTTTCCCATTGATTTTATATTTTTTTGTCCCTTTTTTTTTTGTTTTTCCTTTTTTGCTTTGATGATTTTCTTTCATATTATATTTATTTTCTGTTTTTGTTTTTTGTGATTCTATTGTATGTTTTTGATTTGTGGTACCCTGTCAAGTATGTTAATCCCATCCTATATCTGCTTGCCTTAGACTGGTAGTCATATAGGCTCAAACACATTGTAGGAACTGAAAAAATATCTATTTTTCTTACTGTCCTCCCCCACATTTTATGATTTTGATGTCCTCTTTTACATCTTCACGTTCATCCTTTTGCTGTTCATGGTGTTTATCATCACTTTCACAGAAAATTTTAAATTAACAAAAAAACCTGGGTACTGGCTTATTTAGGTGATTTGCTTTCCAATTGTGATTTTCTCTTTCCTATATATTTTGACTTCTTTTGTATTTGGAGAAGACCTTTTAATATTTCCCTTAGGATTTAGTATTGCTGTATTTTTTTAGTTTTTGCTTGTCTGAGAATTTCTTTATCTCTCCTTCTATTCTAAATTATCTTGCTGGATAGAGCATCCTAGGTTGCAGATTTTTCCCTTTCAGGACTTTGACTATATCTTGCCACTCCCTTCTGGCCTGCAATGTTTCTGTAGAGAAATTAGCTGATAGCCTTATGGGAGTTCCTTTGTGATTAACTCTTTGTTTTTCTCTTATTGCCTTTAGAATCCTCTCTTTAACTTCTGCCATTTTTATTATTATAGGTCTTGGTGTAGGTCTGTGTGTTTGTCCCTTTTTTTTTTGTTTTTCCTTTTTTGCTTTGATGATTTTCTTTCATATTATATTTATTTTCTGTTTTTGTTTTTTGTGATTCTATTGTATGTTTTTGATTTGTGGTACCCTGTCAAGTATGTTAATCCCATCCTATATCTGCTTGCCTTAGACTGGTAGTCATATAGGCTCAAACACATTGTAGGAACTGAAAAAATATCTATTTTTCTTACTGTCCTCCCCCACATTTTATGATTTTGATGTCCTCTTTTACATCTTCACGTTCATCCTTTTGCTGTTCATGGTGTTTATCATCACTTTCACAGAAAATTTTAAATTAACAAAAAAACCTGGGTACTGGCTTATTTAGGTGATTTGCTTTCCAATTGTGATTTTCTCTTTCCTATATATTTTGACTTCTTTTGTATTTGGAGAAGACCTTTTAATATTTCCCTTAGGATTTAGTATTGCTGTATTTTTTTAGTTTTTGCTTGTCTGAGAATTTCTTTATCTCTCCTTCTATTCTAAATTATCTTGCTGGATAGAGCATCCTAGGTTGCAGATTTTTCCCTTTCAGGACTTTGACTATATCTTGCCACTCCCTTCTGGCCTGCAATGTTTCTGTAGAGAAATTAGCTGATAGCCTTATGGGAGTTCCTTTGTGATTAACTCTTTGTTTTTCTCTTATTGCCTTTAGAATCCTCTCTTTAACTTCTGCCATTTTTATTATTATAGGTCTTGGTGTAGGTCTGTGTGGGTTTACCTTGTTTGGGACTCATTGTGCTTCCTGTACCTGGATATCTGTTTCCTTCTTTAAGTTTGGGAGGTTTTCAGCCATCATTTCTTCAAACGCATTTTTGATCCCATTTTCTCTTTCTTCCCCTTCTGGAATCCCTATTATGTGTAGATTGGCATGCTTTGTGTTATCCCACAGGTCTCTTATATTGCTTTCATTTTTTTTCATTTGGCTTTCTGTCTGCTGTCCTTATTGGGTGATTTCCATTATTCTGTCTTCCAGGTCACTTATTCTGGCTGCTGCAAACCAGTTGCTGCGTTCTCCTCCAAGGCTCCTTACCTCTCCCCTGTCCTGGCTGATCTCTCCGCTGGTGAGGGGACTTCCCACGGTGCAGGAACCTTTCCTCTTTCACAGCTTCCTCCCAGGGGTGCAGGTCCTGTCCTGATTCCTTTCTCACTTTTTTTTCTTTTGTCCTACCCAGTTATGTGGAGATTTTCTTGCCCTTTTAGAGGTCTCAGATCTTCTACCAGCGTTCCATAGATGTTCTGTGAGAATTGATCCACGTGTAGATGTATTTTTGATGTATTCGTGGGATGAGGTGAGCTTCATGTCCTACTACTCTGTCATCTTGATCACTCCCCTCTGCACCAATCTTGATATGTGTGGGTTTCTTAGCCATTTTTTAAAATTTACCATTTTATCGTAACCATTTTGCTGAGAATCACATTAAGCCAACACACACACATCAATGTGACTCAATGCACAGCCTATAACAGCACACACAAACACCTCACTGTGACTCAATGCACAGTTTATACCAGCACACAGTCACACACACTTCACTGTGACTCAATGCAAAGCCCATACCAGCAAAGACACACACACAAAAACACCTTACTGTGACTCAGTGCAGTCTGTACCATCACATACACACTCAAACACACACACACACACACGGCTTACTGTGACTCAATGCACAGCCTACACCAGCACACACACACAGACATATACACACACACGGCTCACTGTGACGCAATGCACAGACTGTAGTACCTCACACACACACACAGACACACACACCTCAGTGATTTAATGCAAAGTCCATACCAGCAAAAACACACACACAGGCATGGCTTACTGTGAGTCAATGCACAGTGTATACCAGCACGCACACACACACACATACACACCCACGGCTCACTGTGACTCAATGAACAGCCTATACGTTCACACACACACACACACACACACACACACACACACATACACGGCTCACTGTAACTCAATGCACAGCCTATACCAGCACCTCACACACACACTCCTCACTGTGACTCCATGCTCAGCCTATACCAGCACACACCCACACACCCACCTTACCGTGACTCAGTGCACACTCTATACCAGCACATACACACACAAAGGCACACACACCTCACTCTGACTCAATGCAGAGCCTAAACCATCACACACACAAACATACACGGGTCACAGTAACTCAATGCACAGCCTATACCAGCACCTCACACACACACTCCTCACTGTGACTCCATGCTCAGCCTATACCAGCACACACCCACACACCCACCTTACCGTGACTCAGTGCACACTCTATACCAGCACATACACACACAAAGGCACACACACCTCACTCTGACTCAATGCAGAGCCTAAACCATCACACACACAAACATACACGGGTCACAGTAACTCAATGCACAGCCTATACCAGCAC
>NW_021147143.1:13717-19304 GCF_002837175.3 Physeter macrocephalus
TAGATTTTGTATGGTTGTGTTTTCATTGTCATTTGTCTCAAATTATTTTTAAATTTCCGCTTTTATTTCATTGTTGACCCATTGGGTTTTTTTTTTTTAGTAGCATATTGTTTAGTCTCCATGTAATCATTTTTTTCTTGTTTCTGTTTCAGTGGTTGATGTCTCGTTTCATGCCGCTGTGGTCAGAAAAGGTGCTTGCAATAATTTCTATCCTCTTAAATTTGTTGAGGCTTGTTTTATGCCCTAGTATGTGGTCAGTCCTAGAGAACGTTCCATGTGTACTTGAAGAGAATGTGTATGCTGGGTTTTTTTGCATGTAATGTCCTGAACATATCAATTAAGTCTAACTGTTCTATTGTATTATTTAGGACCTCTGTTGCCGTATTGATATTTTGTTTAGAAGATCTGTCCATTGATGTGAGTGGGGTGTTGAAGTCTCCTACTATTATTTTATTCCTGTCAATTTCTCTCTTTATGTCTGTTAGTATTTATTTAATGTATTTGGGTGCTCCTATATTAGGTGTATATATGTTGACAAGTGTAAAATCCTCTTCTTGATTGATCGTTTTATCATTATATAGTGTTGTTTTTTCTTTTTTTATGGCCTTTGTTTTAGTCTATTTTGTCTGATATGAGTATTGCGACCCCTGCTTTCTTTTCATTTCCGTTTCCATGAAATATCTTTTTCCATCCCCTCGCTTTCAATCTATGTGTGTCCTTTGCCCTAAAGTGGGTCTCTTCTAGGCAGCATATTGGATTAGAAAACAAGACCCTACAATCTGCCACTCTGTGTCTTTTGATTGGAGCATTCAGTCCATTGATGTTTAAGGTAATTATTGATAGATATGTATTTATTGCCATTTAAACTTGTTTTCCCATTGATTTTATATTTTTTTGTCCCTTTATTTTTTTTTTGTTTTTCCTTTTTTGCTTTGATGATTTTCTTTCATATTATATTTATTTTCTGTTTTTGTTTTTTGTGATTCTATTGTATGTTTTTGATTTGTGGTACCCTGTCAAGTATGTTAATCCCATCCTATATCTGCTTGCCTTAGACTGGTAGTCATATAGGCTCAAACACATTGTAGGAACTGAAAAAATATCTATTTTTCTTACTGTCCTCCCCCACATTTTATGATTTTGATGTCCTCTTTTACATCTTCACGTTCATCCTTTTGCTGTTCATGGTGTTTATCATCACTTTCACAGAAAATTTTAAATTAACAAAAAAACCTGGGTACTGGCTTATTTAGGTGATTTGCTTTCCAATTGTGATTTTCTCTTTCCTATATATTTTGACTTCTTTTGTATTTGGAGAAGACCTTTTAATATTTCCCTTAGGATTTAGTATTGCTGTATTTTTTTAGTTTTTGCTTGTCTGAGAATTTCTTTATCTCTCCTTCTATTCTAAATTATCTTGCTGGATAGAGCATCCTAGGTTGCAGATTTTTCCCTTTCAGGACTTTGACTATATCTTGCCACTCCCTTCTGGCCTGCAATGTTTCTGTAGAGAAATTAGCTGATAGCCTTATGGGAGTTCCTTTGTGATTAACTCTTTGTTTTTCTCTTATTGCCTTTAGAATCCTCTCTTTAACTTCTGCCATTTTTATTATTATAGGTCTTGGTGTAGGTCTGTGTGGGTTTACCTTGTTTGGGACTCATTGTGCTTCCTGTACCTGGATATCTGTTTCCTTCTTTAAGTTTGGGAGGTTTTCAGCCATCATTTCTTCAAACGCATTTTTGATCCCATTTTCTCTTTCTTCCCCTTCTGGAATCCCTATTATGTGTAGATTGGCATGCTTTGTGTTATCCCACAGGTCTCTTATATTGCTTTCATTTTTTTTCATTTGGCTTTCTGTCTGCTGTCCTTATTGGGTGATTTCCATTATTCTGTCTTCCAGGTCACTTATTCTGGCTGCTGCAAACCAGTTGCTGCGTTCTCCTCCAAGGCTCCTTACCTCTCCCCTGTCCTGGCTGATCTCTCCGCTGGTGAGGGGACTTCCCACGGTGCAGGAACCTTTCCTCTTTCACAGCTTCCTCCCAGGGGTGCAGGTCCTGTCCTGATTCCTTTCTCACTTTTTTTTCTTTTGTCCTACCCAGTTATGTGGAGATTTTCTTGCCCTTTTAGAGGTCTCAGATCTTCTACCAGCGTTCCATAGATGTTCTGTGAGAATTGATCCACGTGTAGATGTATTTTTGATGTATTCGTGGGATGAGGTGAGCTTCATGTCCTACTACTCTGTCATCTTGATCACTCCCCTCTGCACCAATCTTGATATGTGTGGGTTTCTTAGCCATTTTTTAAAATTTACCATTTTATCGTAACCATTTTGCTGAGAATCACATTAAGCCAACACACACACATCAATGTGACTCAATGCACAGCCTATAACAGCACACACAAACACCTCACTGTGACTCAATGCACAGTTTATACCAGCACACAGTCACACACACTTCACTGTGACTCAATGCAAAGCCCATACCAGCAAAGACACACACACAAAAACACCTTACTGTGACTCAGTGCAGTCTGTACCATCACATACACACTCAAACACACACACACACACACGGCTTACTGTGACTCAATGCACAGCCTACACCAGCACACACACACAGACATATACACACACACGGCTCACTGTGACGCAATGCACAGACTGTAGTACCTCACACACACACACAGACACACACACCTCAGTGATTTAATGCAAAGTCCATACCAGCAAAAACACACACACAGGCATGGCTTACTGTGAGTCAATGCACAGTGTATACCAGCACGCACACACACACACATACACACCCACGGCTCACTGTGACTCAATGAACAGCCTATACGTTCACACACACACACACACACACACACACACACACACATATACACGGCTCACTGTAACTCAATGCACAGCCTATACCAGCACCTCACACACACACTCCTCACTGTGACTCCATGCTCAGCCTATACCAGCACACACCCACACACCCACCTTACCGTGACTCAGTGCACACTCTATACCAGCACATACACACACAAAGGCACACACACCTCACTCTGACTCAATGCAGAGCCTAAACCATCACACACACAAACATACACGGGTCACAGTAACTCAATGCACAGCCTATACCAGCACACACATACACACACACCTCAGTGTGACTCAATGCTCAGCCTATACCAGCAGACACACACACACACACACACACACCTGTGACTGAATGCTCAGCCTATACCAGTACACACACTCACACACGCACGGCTCACTGTTAAATGCATAGTCTATACAAGCACGCACACACACACACACACACACACACCACACGGCTCACTGTGATGCAATGCTCAGACTATAACAGCCCCCACACAGCTCAGTGTGACTCAGTGCACAGCCTGTACCAGAACACACACAAACGCACACACACATACACGGCTCACTGTGACTCAATGCACAGCCTTTACCAGCACACACACACACGCGCGCGCGCACACACACACACACAGCTCACTGTGACTCAATGAACAGCCTATACCAGAACACACACACACACACACACACACAAACTGCTCACTGTGACTCAATGCACAGTCTGTAGCACCACGCACACACACACCCCTCAGTGACTCAGTGCAAAGTCCATACCAGCAGACACACACGTACACACACCCGTGACTCAATGCACACTACACCACCACATACATACACACAGACACACACGCACGGCTCACTGTGAGTTAATGCACAGTCCATTCCAGCATGCACACACACACACCACACACCTCACTGTGACTCAATGCTCAGACTATACCAGCACACACACACACACACACACACGGCTGACTGACTCAGTGCACAGCGTATATTTGCCCTCCGCACACACACGTGGCTCACTGTGACTGAATGCACAGCCTATATTAGCAGACACACAAACACACACACAGTAGGCTCACTGTGACTTAATGCACAGTCTGTACCCTCACCCCCCACACACACACCTCAGTGACTCAATGCAAAGTCCATGCCAGCACACACACACATACACACAACTAACTGTGATTCAATGTTCAGCCTATAGCAGCACACATACACACACACCTGTCAGTGCACACCCTACACCACCACATACACACACACACACACGCACGGCTCACTGTGACTCAGTGCACAGTCCATACCAGCACGTATACAGACACACAACACACCTCATTGTGACTCAATGCTCAAACTATATAAGCGCGCGCACACACACACACACACACACACGGCTGTGACTCAGTGCACAGCGTATACCAGGCCACACACACACACACACACACACACAGCTGACTGTGAGCTCAGACTATATAAGCGCGCGCACACACACACACACACACACACACGGCTGTGACTCAGTGCACAGCGTATACCAGGCCACACACACACACACACACACACACACACACACAGCTGACTGTGACTCAGTGCACAGCGTATACCAGGCCTCCGCACACACACACGCGGCTCACTGTGATCAATGCACAGCCTATATCAGCAGACACACACAGACACATACACACAAGGCTCACTGTCACTCAATGCACAGTCTGTAGCACCACACACACACACACACACACATACACACAGATACATACACCTCAGTGACTCGATGCAAAGCCTATGCCAGCACACACATGCACATACACACACCTAACTGATTCAACGCTCAGCGTATACCACTGCGTGCACACACACACACACCCCTTACTGTGACTCAGTGCACACCCTACATCACTACATACACACACATGCACGCACGGCTCAGTGTGAGTCAATGCACAGTGTATACCAGCACACTAACACACAAATACACACGGCTCACTGTGACTCAATGCACAGTCTATACCAACACACACACAAACACACCTCAGTGACTCAATGCAACGCCTATACCTGCAGACACACACACATACACACACCTAACAGTGACTCAATGCACACTCTACACCACCACATACACACACACAACCATGCACGGCTCATTCTGACTCAATGCACAGTCCATACCAGCACATACACACACACCACACAACTCACTGTGACTCAATGCTCAGACTATACCAGCACACACATACACTCACACCTTACTGTGACTCAATACAGAATCTACACCAACAAATGCACACACACACACACACACGCATGCATGGTTCACTGTGACTCAATGCACAGTCCATATCAGCACAAACACACACACACCACACATCTCACTGTGACTCAGTGCTCAGATTATACCAACACACACATACAAACAAACGGCTGTGACTCAGTGCACAGTGTATAACAGCCCCCCCCATGGCTCATTGTGACTCAATGCACAGCCTGTACCAGCACACACACACACACGGCTCACTGTAACTCAATGCACAGCCAATACCAGTATACACACACACACACGGCTCACTGTAACTCAATGCACAGCCAATACCAGTATACACACACACACACGGCTCACTGTAACTCAATGCACAGCCAATACCAGTACACACACACACACGGCTCACTGTAACTCAATGCACAGCCAATACCAGTACACACACACACAC
>NW_021147143.1:20175-21856 GCF_002837175.3 Physeter macrocephalus
TACACACACACACACGGCTCACTGTAACTCAATGCACAGCCAACACCAGTACACAGACACACACGGCGCACTGTAACTCAATGCACAGCCAAAATCAGTATACACACACACACACGGCTCACTGTAACTCAATGAGCAGTCAGTAGCACCACACACACACACCTCAGTGACTCAGTGCTTTGCCTGTACTGTGTCACACACACACAGAAAAACACATACACATACAAATATGGCTCGCTGTGATTCAATGCACAGCCTATAGCAGCACACACACAGACACCTCACTGTGACTCAAAGCACAGCCTCTACCAGCACATACACACACGAAAACACACCTTACTGTGACTCAATACACAGCCTATTGCAGCACAAACACACACACACAAACACAGACCGCTCACTGTGACTCAATGCACAGCCTATAGAAGAACACACACACACACTCACACATGCCTCGCTGTGACTCAGTGAACTGCCTATACCAGCACACACACACACACACACCTTAGTGTGAGTTAATACAGACTCTACACCACCAAATACACACACACACACACACATACATACACACGGCACACTGTGACTCAATTCTCAGCCTTTAGCAGCACACACACACACACACACACCACAGTGACCCAATGCAAAGCCCATACCAGCACACACACACACACACACCTAAATGTGATTCAGTGCTCAGCCTATACCAGCATGCACAGACACACAGAGCTGTGACTCAATGCACAGTCTATAGCAGCACACACACACACACACACACACACACACACACACGCACCTCACTGTGACTCAATGCACAGCTTATGCCAGCACACACACACGGTTCACTGTGACTCAATGCAGAGTGTATACCAGTACACACACACAAACACATGGCTCACTGTGACTCAATGCACCGTCCATACCTACACACACACACACACACACACACACACACATATACACACAGACCTCTCCAGGGTTCTTTTCTTTCAATGGGAAATGCAGAAAACACACAGGATGCCTGGGCTTTCAGGGTATGGCCACAGGGCAGTACAGCCGACAGGTTTAATGATGGAGTCAACATCTTCTGCGTCCCCGTGCCTGAGACTGGCTCCGTGTGTGCAGTGCAGCTGGCCCTGAAGAAGCAAAACGTTGAGCATCTCCTTCCATGGACTGTGGAGTGCGGCACAAGGTTCGCTGGCTCCCGGAAGCACCATCCCAGCAGCAGCCTAAGGTGCGTTTTCATTGCCCCCTGGGTGATGATTTCCTCAACCATTTCAGAACTCACATAAGACAAGCAGAGTATCCTGGTAGAAGCCAAACATAAAATGTATGTGGCATTTGTGCACTTTTAAAAAATCTGTGATTTGGGTCAGTTTTTTTCTTGTTCTAAATAGAAATTCACTCTCCTAATTTTGAGTAATGCTTCTTAAGAAAAATCCCTCCCTCTTGGGGCTTCCCTGGTGGCGCAGTGGTTAAGAATCCGCCTGCCAATGCAGGGGACACGGGTTCGAGCCCTGGTCCAGGAAGATCCCACGTGCGGTGGGGCAACTAAGCCCGTGCGCCACAACTACTGAGCCTGCGCTCTAGAGCCCACAAGCTACAACTACTGAGCCCACGTGCCCCAGCTGCTGAAACCCATGCGCCTAGAGCCCGTGCTCCGCAACAAGAGAAGCCACCGCAA
>NW_021147143.1:21896-22217 GCF_002837175.3 Physeter macrocephalus
GCCCGCCACAACTAGAGAAAGCCCGTGTGCAGCAACGAAGACCCAACGCAGCCAAAAATAAATGAATGAATGAAAAAAAAAAAAAAAAAAGAATCCACCTGCCAAAGCAGGGGATACGGATTCAAGCCCCGGTCTGGGAAGATCCCACATACTGCGGTGGAACTAAGCCCGTGCACCACAACTACTGAGCCCTCATGCCACAAGTACTGAAACCCGCACGCCTAGAGCCCGCAACAAAAGTAGCCAGTGCAATGAGAAGCCCGCGCACTGCAACGAAGAGTAGCCCCCGCTCGCCACAATTAGAGAAAGCCCTCGCACATC
>NW_021147146.1:0-19049 GCF_002837175.3 Physeter macrocephalus
GCTGCTGCTGGTCGACTGACTGCTGGGCTCAGAAAAATTGCTGCTGCTGCTGGTCGACTGACTCCTCCTCAGAAAGCTGCTGCTGCTGCTGGTCGACTGACTGCTGGGCTCAGAAAAATTGCTGCTGCTGCTGCTGGTCGACTGACTGCTGGGCTCAGAAAAATTGCTGCTGCTGCTGGTCGACTGACTCCTCCTCAGAAAGCTGCTGCTGCTGCTGGTCGACTGACTCCTCCTCAGAAAGCTGCTGCTGCTGCTGGTCGACTGACTCCTCCTCAGAAAGCTGCTGCTGCTGCTGGTCGACTGACTCCTCCTCAGAAAGCTGCTGCTGCTGCTGGTCGACTGACTCCTCCTCAGAAAGCTGCTGCTGCTGCTGGTCGACTGACTCCTCCTCAGAAAGCTGCTGCTGCTGCTGGTCGACTGACTCCTCCTCAGAAAGCTGCTGCTGCTGCTGGTCGACTGACTCCTCCTCAGAAAGCTGCTGCTGCTGCTGGTCGACTGACTCCTCCTCAGAAAGCTGCTGCTGCTGCTGGTCGACTGACTCCTCCTCAGAAAGCTGCTGCTGCTGCTGGTCGACTGACTGCTGGGCTCAGAAAAATTGCTGCTGCTGCTGGTCGACTGACTCCTCCTCAGAAAGCTGCTGCTGCTGCTGGTCGACTGACTCCTCCTCAGAAAGCTGCTGCTGCTGCTGGTCGACTGACTCCTCCTCAGAAAGCTGCTGCTGCTGCTGGTCGACTGACTCCTCCTCAGAAAGCTGCTGCTGCTGCTGGTCGACTGACTCCTCCTCAGAAAGCTGCTGCTGCTGCTGGTCGACTGACTCCTCCTCAGAAAGCTGCTGCTGCTGCTGGTCGACTGACTCCTCCTCAGAAAGCTGCTGCTGCTGCTGTCAGAAGGGGCTGGGAAGACGCGACCCTCGCCGCCCGGAAGTTAATCGTTGCATGTGGAGGACATTAGTCATATTCGGAGAGGCTGCGATGCTTCAGAGCGTTCTGTTGTCTAAGGCGGTAAAGGTCAGGATGTAGCAGGCGGGTACAACAAGGCATTCGCGTCGGTGACTGATTCCTTGTGCGTGATTCTGAGAGAGGACATCTCTTCCGGTGTTGCCTTGTGCGTCTTGCCTAGAAGAGGACATCTGTACGCACTGTTATTCAGTGGACCTTTTTCCGGAGCCTTAACAATAAACTCTGGAATGTCTGTGATGTTCCGTGTAACAGGGCGTTGAGAGAAGGGCGACTCTGCAGAGAGGAGTGCGGATAAGGTCAGATTGAGGACACTGTGGTAGAGCCTTGTGTCGCGGAGGCAGAGATTATCATCAGTGGAAGAAGAAAATTGACTGTTCCTCGAAGTATCACGCACCGTTATAGTTAGAGTTACCTGAGCACAGAGAACCGGGGTGTGATGGGGAATAGTTATATATGCATTCCGGTTACAAGGTGTAGCTCTTACATTTTCTCAAAACGAACTGGCATTGGTGGTACCTCGTGGTGAGTAATGAAAGAGGGTGCATTCGAGGTGTAAGGCATAGTAATATGCCACACGAAATAGCTATGGTTTATATGTCTAGGGCCTGTATGTTGAGGAAACCTCCCAGCACAGGAACTGAACGTTCAGTTGTGACGCAGAGGGTGGAGGAGATAGGGAAGCGATCTGTTTTGTGTCGACAGCACTACGGATCCGACACGGTGTAGTGAGGCGTTCACCAGTTGGTCTGGGCTCCTGCAGCTCCGTTTCCATAGCGCATACTAGAACCTTCAGTTCCAGTAAACCTTTTGTGTGAGTGCTGAGGTGGGAGAAAGGCTCTGGGACGCACGCTAAAACACCTCGGGTGCACAGCGATGTGATGCATGCATGCGACGACGTGTGCGGCGAGACGTCAGAAAAGGAGTTGAACAATGGGATATCTTTTACTCTCGTACCCGTAGTAGAGAGACCATGGGACGGAAAACGCACCAACTCAGCTCGCACAGGCGCTGCAAAAGCAGAATCACCATACGATTTATTGGATGTATAAGAAAAAATCCCGGGAAGACGGCTTCTGTCTCCCAGGACTGCAACAACGCGGTGGCGGCTCTTCGTCGAATGAAAAGCCTTCATGCACGATGTGATTTTCGCTGATTCGACGACACACAGGAGAGAAAAGAAAGGAACAGGACCAGTCGTTTGTATGGAAGTCGATCTCAGCTTATATCGTTACGTCCACACAGCTTCAAGAGACTGCATTACCACCTCGTCCACCCCACGTACAACACCTCGGTCGCTTACAAGTTCCCACAGGTAGTAGTAACGAGGGCAATCGTTTCCAACTGGATGATCCTGCTCAGTACCATCGGCGGACACAGACATGTTGGGCCTGAAGCCACTGGACGGCACAATCTAGTGCGAGTCTGTTTACGTGGTGTTGATGGATACTGGTGAAAAATCTGCCACCTTTCCAGTTGGTATTTCAAGAGTGTTACCATGTGCCACGCAGTGTTGGTGTTAAAAGAGAACACATAGAAGCACTACTGCATGTCGGATTACCAAGTTCAGCATGAATGTGTAGGGTACAAGAGGAGGTTGGGTAATCGAAAGACTTCCCAATTCTTCGCGGAAACCCCCGTGGTGGGCCCACCCGTGGAGAAGAATCCAGCCTCCACTAAACTGTCTTAGACTACTTGAATGCTTAAGTAAGCAGCATTAGTGATGCAGTCATGACATCAGAAAGCAGACCACAGCGAGCAAGAACCTGAAACCGTGCTCTCTCGCAGAAGTACAAAAGGCCTCTCGATAACCCTTGCGTACGTCGAGTGACGTCAAATAATGCAGAGAGAGCTTTGGCTGTAAACCCTGGGTTGCGGTTTCCCCCACTGGAAGCGCTGACAGTGCAACGTACGCCATTTCCTCTGTTCGTGGCGGTGGCTTCCTCGCACGGGCTCGGAACAAGGTGCTTTGTCACACCTGTCATGCATTATGTATCTACCTCAACTTCTGTTGAGTCTCCTGTGAGGTGAAATGAGATGTTCTTCGTCCCCCCGTTGCTGCGCCTAATACAAAACGTGCATTTCCCCATTCTGCATACGAGTAAAATATGGGAGGAGGCACACGATTTCACGACCAATGTCGTAGCGTTAAGGTTTCAGACCGCGGACACCGCAGGAATGTGATCAAATGGCGTGTCGCACATCGAGAGCTGGCCCTGCTCCGAGAAGAGATGACACACCAAGGACTCCCAAATGTACTAATAACGGTACACAGCTGCATTTGTCTAGTGATGATTCGTAACGGTAGACTGACTTCGAGTAAAGCTCTCCTGTAGCTTTGGACTGCCGTTCTAGGCTCTCTAGCTGGTGTAGACGGAGAGGGAAAAAGAAGTGGTCAACGAGACGTCAGCTCACCAGAGCCTTCTTTAGGCCCCATAGGAAAAAGAACAGTAAATGCTGCCTACACATACACAGACCAAATAAACATCGCACTCACAAACATCTACACGAGCACGCTCTGTAAGTTCTATTTGCACACAGGTTCTCATTATACTGTTACGGATCCGAAAGTCGACAGATTCATGCAGGGATTTCTGAGGTGTAATGACACACTTGAAGCACCCAGCTGCAATGGAGAGGTGCTAGAACGAATGTAACAGCGCTCGCCAGTTGCTCTTTGCTAATTGTGTACGTCCGAGGCGAAAGACGAACTCTGCTGTGTTAAGCCCAAAAGGGGGTGCTTAAATGGAGAGTGTAACTACTACGGTAGCTTGATGGATCTTCGATGCCTCTGGCGTCCCGTACGAAGAGTGAAATTTCGCCACTCGGTACCGCGGCAGCCAGCACTTGCGGTGACGCTGTACGAGGTCTACAAAAAACATCAAATGTATAACTTCGCTCCAAAAGTGGCACTTTGTAGTGGCCGTTTTCAGCGGACTACTACTCGATGTTAGCAACGAATGAGACGTCGCTCTACCCTTGAGATTACCTTTCCTTGCTTTTGGTGTGCCGATCACCAAATCGGAAAGTCCGTTCTTGTGTATGTACTTGCACCCGTCCACCAGGAACTGAGGGTGTGCCTGTGACGCGTCGTGGCTCACCAGAATTTATGGTCGGCTGCTCCTCTCTACCCGTTTCGACTTCTATAATACACCTCGCGAATACCTGACTCTACCGTTCTTGCTCCCTGTCTTTCCTGTAGTAGGTCCAGTGATAGTATGAGGTGAACTGCACTGATGCCTACGGTGTGTGAGAATATTCTACATATTTTTGACGCACACCGACGCTTGTCGGGCTTTTCGCTGAAGGTGCACTGTGGATTTTCGCTACGAGAGTTCGATGTTTGGAGGCGGCGGGTCGTGTGCGAAACTCCCTTCAACAGGATTGCATCTTCTGAGGCAGACTGCTTAGTCGTTGGCACGCATACCTTTTGCTGCACGGGCAGCAGATCCGATGCAGGTGGTTTACACATAGCTCCGCGCTACTGCTTACGCGGTGCCTGGTGCTGGATCGTGCTTGGAAATGTCTGTTACATTCGTACCACATGGAATTGGAGAAGAAGTCATCTGCAGATAGTTCCAGATCTGCCTTGTTCCTTGACGACCCCCACTGGTTGTACGCGCACTGCCGATCAACAGTATTCAGGTGCTCCTGCATGTGTATACTGTGGGTATATAGGTATCATCTGCGGCTCTCGCACGGCTAAGCATTGCTTATATTCAGACCGACACAGCTTTACCGTGCGAGTGTTCAGCTACCGCATATGAAATCACCTCCCTATCGGTCTGGTCTCATAATGTTCATTGTTGGAGTCACTGTCAATGGACTCGATGAAACTGGAAACGTTAACACTTTATCAGCCTTATGATGATGATTTACCAATTTCCTCTACATGGCAGAAAAACGGTCGATCGAGTAGAGCAGGTTTTATCACACGTGCCTTGAATTCTGCAGAGGCCCGACGCCATATTCGTCAGTTGCTTCTGGCTCTGCTGTGGCCTCACCGTCTACGTATGGGCACTTAACGGCGAGCAAACACGCTGTTATGAGGCATCAACGCGTAAATATGGTAACATGCGTATTCTTGTGTGGTTCGTCGTCCTTTCACCATGGTTCTTTTCTTCTGTTTTGAGCACGTGGATGACCAGCAGTTCGCCTCTGCGTAGGTGTGTACGAATGTGTATCCTATGAATATCGTCATTCGTCGGGTACCGACCTGCCGCGGCGCTTCTTCAGGAGTAGTGTAGAGTAGTTCCCGATGTGAATGAAGAAAGGCTAGGTAAAAAGCCGAGGTTGTTAGTGTGACAATGCCACCGGCACCTGAAGCACATTTCAGGGGTGCCTGCTGTAATCTCCACATCCGAAGCTACGTGTGACCACGAGGACGCGCCTGCGTTTGTCTACTCTGGAGGCACGTGTACCCAGCAGGCCTCAACAGCTCGGACGCTCCTGAGTTCACCATATTTTTGATGTGCGCAGAATCGGACCCAATTATCGGGTCTAGTACTGAAGACCCGGCTGCTAGGTACCACACACAGGAATGGTAAATGCAAAGGTGTCGGTTGAGAAGGGGTATCGACTTACCGGAGCTGATCGATCGAGCTGAAGTGAGAAGCCATCGATAAGGTGTTCTGAAATGGTGCCCTGTCATTCTGCTGAGTACACTCGACGCAACGTTTTGAAAGCAGCGACGGTCAATCGTAGCACGGGCTAAACAGGTGTAACCCAAACACTGAAACAGGGCCAGGTGGAAACGTTAGCATGTGATAGACATCATGAGGTGTACCCAGGCTGATTTGACAATGCATTGCAAGGTGCCGTACGAGTGAACGTGCAAGTTGCGAAATGTTGCAGTCCCATGCACAAGACGCCTCGTCAGACACTTAAGAGGACAAAGAGCGGCTCACATGAAACTCGAATGTCATTTCATATTGTAAGAATCAGAGGGACCCTCAAGGGTTGCAAAAAGGTTTCCGGGCACTGCTGTCGGACTGGTACATTACGATAGGTACAAAGAGAAAAACCGTGTCGGACTGGTGCATGGGGCGATTGATGCTAGATTCCGACTAGACGTTGAAATCTGTTGGGCAGTTCTGCTGTGCCTCTGTGTGCACATTTTTTATCTGACAAGTGGTGTCCTGCAGCGGTAAGTCATAAAACCACTTCAGTGGATGTCCCACAGTGGATCAGAGTAGTGCATTGTAACGTACAACTGTGCAGAACAATGGTTCAACTTCCAACACGATTTCGCAGGTCAGATGCAAAACAGTCAACTTCCCGCTTAGGCGGGCAAACATACATATTGGAAAATATTTCTGAGATGTATGTTAGCATCCTGCATGCCGACGGTGGTTCCGACCAACCTCTTTTATATTTGTCGTAAGGATTCTTCAGTAAGAGTGTGCCAGTCTGAATTAGTGAGCGACGGCATTCCCCGCACCACTTTTATCACCCCACCCACTGACATAGTGGTCTCCAGAGCAAGGCAAAGATGATTCTGTATACGATCGACCTGACCCCCTGCCGCTTCAACGCAAAGCGTCATGGCTGTGCTCTACCATGTGATCTGAGGGGAAGTGCTCGTGCGCGTCATCTTCCATCAAAGTTGTTGGGGCTACCTACAACCGCGGGCAAGACGAACCACACACGTAATGCGGCAAATATCACGCACGCCACCCGTGTGATAGATTTGTCAGAATAAGGGTTCAGTATCACTTTGGGGCCGCCTTCCGAAAGTGTCCGGCCCGCGCTGCATATACTACTCTACAAAAGGCGTATGACAACCTAGCTTTTCAGCCATTGCAAAAGGATTGGCGACCCTGGTCACTCAGCAGGTTTCCAGCCCACGAGACAACAGTAATATCAACAGTATCCTCCTGAGGCAATAAATGCCTCATGGCATAGTGGCAACGAGCCCGAAATGCAGGGTTGCGCACATCGCAGATAAACGGCAGTGGTGAGGTAGGCTCCGCAATGCACTCATTCCTCTGCAGTATGAGGTAGCCTAACAATAATACCACTGGACAAGTGCACCGTATCCTGTTCCTAGAGCTAAAACCGTGCCTTAAAGAGAACGAGTGCAACATGCCTCCCTCGCTGAATGCCTGCTCCTGCCCAGACAGGCCGACCACCCAGAACAGAATGAAGGTTGTACAGACGCGTCTTCTTCGTACATACCTACTTATGGGCCGCCCAAATGAAGGGCAACCTACAGCAGTTGATGTGTTCAGAGTAAGGCATTGAAGGTGTGACACAGGCCCTGAAGGCCAATCCGGCACTCCGACAGACTTGCTTAGCTGCCGTTCGCCTACAGCTGACGGCGGCCCTTAAAAGAATGCATGCATCCTCACACCCGGTGGCGCGGCTGCGTTAGTGTGCAGAACTGGTAGAACTAAACATTGAAGCGTTTCCAAGATATAATGGCCGACGCCGTACATGTGCAAGGAAGTTACAAGGATGGAGTAAAAACTCCGCAGAATACAACCCACGGAGTTCGACGAACACCACATATCAGCTAATGTCCGTCTACCCAAGTACAAGCAAGAATTAAGCGAACGAACCAGACATCCCGCATCGCGAGCACACGTCGCCATCATTCGATAGACGTTTTAGGTATGCTTTATCAACGCCAACACAATATAAAAAAAAAACGCATATTTGAAAGCTTCAGGTGAGCACGGTGGTTAAATGCCCTTCACTTCCACGCATCACAAAGGCGCAAGAAGAGTCCTGGAACTGAAAGTGTTCAGAAGCCAACACTTCTGACCGCGAACGAAACGACATATTGTGCTTGTCACTCCTGCGTCACCATCCTTCTACAACTGACCAGTATTTGCCTTTCCACGGTCGCATTTGTAAAGGGTCGAGGAAAAAACATATATATCAAGGGAGATGTATGTCTACGGTGACTCATACGTGGCAGTTCTAAAAGCGAGAAGTGAATCTCCAGGGTCTGCGTCAGTATCGCAGCTGGGTCTTTTCTACGTTACACGCTGGAAAAACCCGGGTTACATTCTCGGCTCCCCGAAGGTTGGCGATGCTGTTAACTAGGTCAGTCGTAACCGCCTGCAGGTTCGGCTGTCTGAGCTGATAGAGCGCATGGCGTCCCTTCCCGTCAGAACTCCTTGCCTCCGCCGTTCATCTCATCCATGAGATCAGACGTTGAAACATTGTGGCTCTGCGTAACTGCCAGGCAACTCGATCCAGCACTGGCCAATCGTCTGTTTCGGGGACGGCTTCTAGTGTGCATAGTAAATACAATCTGGAACTCCGACACTGCTATATGTGCATGTCCAACAATTCGCTTGCTTTAGTCATATATTTGGACCAACCCTCATTGTCTCCCTGGCCTTTTCATATTCTATGCTGCGTTTATTAAAAATCAAGTCCTTTCAACGTCAATGTCAGCAGCACAGTACCCAGGTAGAGATGCCGTGCACTCCGACTAACAACACGAGCGCTGCAGGCGCATAGCAATCAAATTTACGAATGACCTTTTAGGATTCCTGCACACACTATTTGTCCTACAGCTTCCCGGAGCTACTAGGTACCGGTTTGTGCTGTCACGGGAAATGTTGTGTGTTCTACACGTATTACCCTAGGCTAGCACCCCGCTACTACTACATATTTCCTATAAGCTGTTGCTCTTACCAGCTCCTGTTTCCATTTCTCCTCCCTACACCTGTACCGCAAGTGCTGCTGCTGCTGCCTTCAGACATGTACCTCGTGTCGGGCCCAGACTAAGGGATAGTGGTCGAGTGGGTATGACGATTTTTGAGCATTTCGGAGGGTCACATCATACAGTGAACAAAGGTGTAGTACCGTAGCGTCGACGCACCACCTAGGATAATCAGCAGAATCGCTTTTCTGTCTACTACATGCTTCAGCAATTCTTAGGGCCGTCGATTCGTGGTCTTTCTTGGGTAATTTGATGTCGTATGCCTCTTCGTTTACTTTGGTCGATTTCCTATGCTACATTGAATCTCACGGTTTGATTTACGGAGAGACGTTCTCTCTATTAGCCAATCGACAGAGGCAGGGCAACGACATCAGGCTTCACCATTGTTGGGCGTGTGTGTGCTTCCTACTAACACGTGTTAAGTATACGTGTGAATGTCGTCACCCAGGTACGCAGAGAACATTTTGTTTGTGATTCGTTGCTACTTACTAACGGCGACAAACTAATTTTCAAGTAGTTGTGACGCCTAAATCCCAGGCTTCCCTTTTCTGAATGGTTTTTCCGACCAGTTGACACATGCACTCTTGACGTGTAGTTTTTTTTTCCCACGGGGAAATGTGCTCGAGATTACTTCTTTTTTCAGGTGTGTCAGCCCCACGCCGCTTTTGAGATCCAGTGGACATCTGTAGATAGGAGTAACCCTCCATTACAAATAGGAAGAAAGCCATCACATCCGTTATGTGGATGACACAGACGCACGCGGCCCTCGATGATAAAGAAAATGGGGAAGACATGCTTTTTCAGAACTGTCTCCACAAGAGCCACGGAGCTAGTTGCAGTTCGAGGAAGCGAAGGAAGGTGTTGAGAGCTGCAAACGAGTGTGCCGTGCCCTAGGTGCAAGCCCTCTACAAGCCGGCAGGTTACTCTAGCTAGTGAATGGTGCTGACCGAGGTCGTTCGAGATGTGCAGGACTATATACACATTTGTCAGGCTGCCCCATGTAAGCCGACGCCTACTTTTGTAGTTCGCTGTATTACTGCTGCCGTAGTAACCGGTTATTTGTATTGGTTCCCTTGAGAAAGGACTCACGAGAGCTGCTAGTCATTTTGGATGTGCCTGCATTTCTACCGCCATTTGGAAACGCCCACGTGTCTTATACAGCGAGTCGCAACTCCCATATTTTTTATCAGAAACCTAGGTGGAAACGCTCGTTGTTCAGAACTACTGCATGTGTTGTGGCGTTGCTAGAGTACAATAGGAAGACGTCACTTCTACCAGATCTGCAACACATCGTTGAAATATGTTCGAGAATGTTGTGTGAGCGCTTTTTCACTAACACACAATTTTGGGAGGGATAATACAGGTTTTGCGACATTGACGCAGTGCCCGTAATGCACCCCAGTTAAGAATTATACATGTTCGGGTCGCAACGGTGGTCGTATCGCGTGCACGGCGGCACGGTGTATTTGCTGTTTTTGGTAAGTTAGTGTCTGCGCTGCTTCAAATAGACAATGCAGCATTTGTGCACCCTTTGAAAAACTATATCTTCCGTCAGCCTGCGTCACGAGTGCATGCATCACGCGTCTAGGTTCTTGGGGTCCCATGGAAGAAGAAGTGTTCAGCCATGCGATTAAGCCCCCGCACAGGATCTGGCAACAAAGAGCAACACCATGCCTCCATGCAGGATGTCAGTTGCAGGCCGTTTCGAATAGTAAGTCTCCTGCAGGCCACTACAAACCTCGTCAGCTACGCCTGGATGTGACACACGCATTTTGACACGCACTCAATTTTAGTGTATCAGGCACGTACCGTGTTTAAAAGATACACCCTTGCAGATATCAATCGTTACGACGTGCTAGAATATATCGGTGCTGTGCTAGAGCGTAGTAGAGAGTAGTTCGCTTGCTGTACGCGTAATGGAAGCGAGTGCGTATCACTTTTTTAAGGTGGGCAGTCGATGAACTGATCATTAACAGAGCTTAGACGCTGGGTTTGCACACTTACTACGGCGGGAACAATCAGGAAGTGTGGAAGCGCGGAAGGAGTAGGAACTACGCTGCAGTGGGGTTTGTTCCCTGCTAACCCTGTGCCATTGTGTAGACGTATAAACAGTAGAGACGCAAGTTTATACCCCAAGCTCTCCAACTTGGCACATGCATGCACCGAAATCTTTCCTGTGGACAACTGTATAGATGTTTTCAGCTTCGTACCGAGGGAGCTCGGCTAGGGTATGCCTTTCGTTTGAGAGCAGAGTCGCCTTTGTCGCACACAACCGTGCGGTGCTACACAGCATAACCTGGTTAGTCAGAGCTTGGGAAGAGAACGTTGACGAATTCTTTAAAAAAAATTGAGGTTCGTGTCGGGACCATAATAGTTAAAAAAGAACAACACAGTTGGTGCCTTACCATGTGAAAGCCTGCTAGTATACATGTTTGCTGCGGCATACAAGCTGACGAGACTGCTGCACACGAAGAGAGGAGAACCGCGGCAAGAGTTAATCAGGCCCGTTATACACACACACCAGAGCCTACAAGAAGATAGCCAATCATTCAAGGAATCCCCCTCGAAAATCGTCAGCCATTGCTCTACCGGCGGTGTTATAGAAACACGTCACCCTCCCAAGGAAGGCTGAAAATGTCTGGTGCATTATGATTACACCGGGAAACAACAAGTGGCAGCTTTGGCTATGTGCATTCTGCTGGAGTTGCCGCTCTCTGCCGGAAGATGTTGTGCTCACAGTCATGAACACGCTTTTCACCAGGTAAGCTCGACATGCTAGTAGTCAACGCGGTCTGCCCAATGATAAATACGCACCACGGAGTGTCCACTGTCCAAGCACCAAGTGGGAACTAGCTGGAAGCCTCAGTTGCAATTAAGCTTGGCTCTCACTCAAGGAACACTGGTCACGTACAGAAAACCAGTTTGAGAAAAAGCTGCAGCGCATTTCTAAAGGCCTGTTGACGCCGTGGAGATCTCCCACCAACATTATTTATAACCCTATCAAATCTTCCGAGAGGAGTACAAACAGAACAACCTAGGCGCCCAGGAACAATAGACATGCTCCACTGTAATTGATGCCGTGGTCGTCACCTACGAAGCGACACTCCTTTTAAGGAGTATATGTTTATATCCAGGTTTATAACAGCTGGTGAAGGGCGGCCGGCAAAGCTTCTCGTGTTCCATGTATGCTTCAAATCAGCGGTCGTGGTAGCCCCGAAGAAAGTACCTGCGGCTTTATATATTTACAATAATACAAGATCGCTGCATGTTTATATTAGGCCAGAACTGTGCTCGACACCGAAACACGTGAAAAGAAAGTGATGCACTGGCACTGGGAGCCACAAATAGACCCACAGCGACACCTGATGAAATAACAGCATACTGACGCTGCTGCCAACGAGGTGGAGTACGTTTTTGATGGCACGTCGTCCTTACAGATTTTGCAGCAGTAGTGTCGGCGATGGCATTTGACGCGCTGGCACACGTCACTATAGATGCTCGATAGATGAGGGAGGATCCATAGAGTGATGTCTTGATGCATTTGCGTAGCCTATTCAGTCGTCTGTTCTGCGACATCTGGGGGGCACACGACAATGGATGCAGTGTGTTCTGCTAAGATCTTGCTGGATGTAAAACTTCAGGCGTTGGCCGCAATTCCGCATTACATCCCTAGTCAAAAAAAATGGTATACCCGCAATCCAGCAACGCCTTCCTTTTTGAGGGAGGCGTTACGTGTATGCGTCTACAGATGGGGATTTGTGTCGGAAATGTCTTTCCGTAGGGTTTGCCCCTCCTCAGGGAGAACCCTAAGCCGTCGTCACGCTACGCTGCAGTGAATTTGTGCGAACTACGGAGAGGCACGCCCTCTATTAGTTGATGGCGAAGAGAGGAAGTGGAACGAGATCACGCTTTCGATAATTACAAAAAATTGGTTGGTCTTCCATCACTGAGATATGGGCAGACAGGCTCATATTCATCTGCTCATGGATGTGACCTGAGTCACATGCTTACCCATTTGACGTGCGTTCCTTATCAAGCCCCTTTGTTCGACGCGAGGATGCTCATCGTCTTAATACTCTGCTCCAAACGAGGGGCACCATGTGAAGGCGTCTACATTTTATAGTTGTCGTTGCGTGCCGCAGGCTTCGTGAACACTGGTTCATCCGGATGTAACTAATTCCTCCGTAACAATGCGTTGAAAACGAGTCACTCTGGTTAGTGTTTATGCACACGCCTGCAATGGCGTAATGGATTTTCTTCCGGTAGTCACGCTAGCGGGAACAGCTGAGGCATGTTAGGCAACTTGTAGGTATACGCCTTAGTGCTACGACAGGGTCTTGTGGATTATATGCGTCAGAAACACCGTAGAGATCCCTTGGAGGCTTATATTTTGACGTCGCACGGCACGACGCTGCGAGGTATACCCAGGTCCTGACGAATATCCATAATCGTGTGGGTCTTCAAGGAGTGTGCAGATGCGCACGTATATATACATATACAAACCTGCTCCTCTGCAAGATTATAACATGCAACTCGACACGAGCCGCATACGTGCTGCAATTATTCTTTACTAACGTTACTCACCAGTTTCACAGCTACGTCGTATCCACTTCACTCCGTATCCCGACTGGGCAAGCGCGTGCCAGGATGGATGCATACACATAATTATGTCGCATCACTATTACACTGCCCCATGGGACTGCAGGCCATGTCGCATGAATTACTGTGACACAGTTTGTCGGTGTGCCGTATAACCGCAGCAGACGAATCGTCTCCGCGTACAACACGGGCTGGCCCTGGTGAAGACGTATGCATGCTAAATACACACGGATAATAAAGAGTAGGTATTCGGCCTGCCGAAGGACGAGGAAGATGTACTGCCAAGCCCGATGAAAACTGCACACGCTCAAGAAATCAGTTAAAAGCAATAAATGACATCGAGTCCAAGGTGCAGAAAAAACCGGCTCTAACACAGACAGACGCGCTCGTCTTGCCTTATAACAGGTCTCTACACTCACTTCGCTAGCTATCTCTGAAGCAACGCTAGGTTTGTCCTTCGTAATAGTTGTGTTATCGGCTTCTGAGGTAGAAGGAGGTGCGCAGTGAAAGACCTGCGAAGCGTATAAGGTACTGCTATAGAGGTTGTGTATACAGAGGCCGCAGCAGCACAGGCAACTGCGTAGAGCAGCACCCGGAGACCAGTAGGATCAGCACAATGGTGCAGGGATGCGCAGCTTCCAACAGCTATGATTAAAGAAAACCGCCGGTGTTTCTTGTAGCAACAGGACCGACACCTTTGAGGAGAGCCCCAGTAGCCGCTAAAGCGGATGAGTCAAATAAAGGAAAACCTGGGCATTCTGTGGTAGCTGTCATGGTCTCCCTTTGTCGTAGCTATATTCTGCGCAACCCGCCGGACCCAAGGTTTTCTGACGTCGATAATATAGTTGAAAGAAGTTCGGAGCCGAAGCCATTTCGGCTACACGACAAACTGAGGGAGCATATATGTGTACAGCTGTAAGCATATATCTATGTGTACACATACGTAAACAGCGACTCGGGAACAACAGGGGAATACTGCTGTTCCTACGGTTACGCATGTCTTGGCTGTAGTTCCGGGGGTGAGAAAAGAATTGGAAAAGAGCGTCGTTTTCTTAATTGTGATAAAAAAATTGGTAAAGAGTGACGTTTTCTTAATTGAGCCGTACGTGTAGGCTATTCAATTTGTACAAATTCGCTGAGGTCGTCTTGAGACAGTCAGATGTTCCCCTTGATCACCACCCTTTCATCTGCAGTGGCACTTTCCGTTAAGCAAGGACATCGGCCTCAGACATTGCAACTGTACACGTTAAGTAGCTCAAACACTGGCGTGGCAATCATGTGGTCAGCAAACGCTGCACGAAGACAAACTCATGCCTTCAAGTCCAGCGTTGCGTTCAGGTCTCTCTCCGCCTTGGAGTAATCACTGGCGTGTGCATCTGCGTCGCGCCGGTTCACCTCCTCATCTTTTAAAATGTAGCCCATCCATGACGGAGATTAAATTGATAGCTGTACACGTCGCAGTAACCGGATGTTTCTTCACGTATCCACATGCATCACCACGTGTGCGCTTGTATTTACGGAAGCAGCAAGTGCATGAGTCTCTGCGGGGTCGAATCAAATCAGCGTATGTGGACGTGCCGTGACCGAACTGCATGTGTGTCCACGGTACTGTGCACAAGAATATCAGCACGCGCGTAGAGAGGCAGCGCATATCTGCACATATGCTTTTGTACACGTTTACGTAGATTGTGTAGACACATCGGTGTCTCAGCGTATAACAAATATGTCGCTACCGCTGCAATAAGATCTTCCGCTTTACCGTTATGACATTATGCGGAAAAAGTCGAGAGGCAATAGCGTGATTCTCCGCCGACAGCAGTGTACGATTCCTAGGCAGGATGTTTGGCTTCTTTGGCCACATCCAACCTTCTATTTCTTCTTCTGACCGGACACATATGCGCTCCTGCTTTTTCGGGAGAGGCACGAAATCTCTTTCTTGGCTCGCCTGGCACGAAGACCATCATTGCTGCCCTCGAACGCTATCTTTTTCGTTGTCACGTCCGTCCTGAAGGGGAACTTTACAATAATGGAGAGAACGTGGGTTTTCGAGAGCCTCGTTCGGTTGTCCTTCTGTACGACCTGTTCTTTAAAATCAAAAAGACTAAGGTGACCCGCATTTCACAGATTATACGATCTTACACTCATTCGCAGAACGCCTGCACTCGCTCTACCGACGAATTGCAGCTCTCCGGGGGGTGATGTGTACTTCTGCCTTTGTTTGCACTTGTAAATACTAACGTATGTGTGGCTGCGGACATGAAATCCGGAACACACACGGCGTTTAAGTGTACATGGGTGCATGGGTCGCCAGTGAATATATTAGTATCTGTACCTACACATATGGTTGTGTGCGGCTTCTTCCATTACGCCCACACATATGCATGTACACATTTTAAAAACGCTGGAGATCACTCTGACTGCATACAAACACATGTCTCATCTCCATCTCACTTCAAGTATTATATTCACGCTTCTACAGTGGTTTTGGTGGAGGTGCCACAAACTTGCAACTGATATTAGCTTGGCGTTGGCTTTCGTCGACGGAAGCGACGATATCATTACAAAGCCGATTAGCTTGTCAGCTGGAGACGCCCGACAAAAGAGTTACTCCTCTTCTCTTACCATATAGCGTTTGTAGGGCTTGACCTGGTGAGGCCCGAGCAGGTGCAGAGAACGAAGGCAGCAACAGCAGCACGGCGACGTGGGTGAAGAGGAGAAGAGTTAAAAAAAAAAGACACAGGGATATAGAAACCACAGAGACATCGAATGTGAATCAATAACAGCAGTCACAGTGAAAACCTGCAACTCCAGTAAACATGTTTTAATGCTCTACACCTTCTCTGTACGGTTTCTAATATAATTATACCTTGCGTTGCTGCGTCTAGCTGATAGTAAGTGTATCATGATATAAGGGGTAAGGGAATCCGGGAGAAAGTTATCCTGCTGTGAAGGAAATCTAAGGAGAGGCGTTCAACTGCTTTCCTAGTGAACGTACAGGTACGGCACAAATTCATTCTAGTTCTCAATTAGGTGTTTCTGTTTCGCCATATCTTTTTTGATATCTCTAAGCTTTTTACACAGGTATCTCAATGGACCCGTCCCCGCACGCTGTGAACAACTACGTGGACGCTAAAAAGTGCGGGTATGGGTGAGTCCAAGCAATCTAACATATGTAAGGATGTGGCGGTTTGTAATGTTCAACGACTAGAGGCGCGCAAGGTGAATGTGGGTGGCATGTGGGGAGGAGGGAGTTGTGGACACAAAAGCACCACCGCTTGGAATTAGACGGACCGGTCTGTATTATGTGCGCATACACACAATAAGAATGGAAGTGTGTGACCAGAGGCTTGTGTGTCGGAACTCGTGAAGTTTGACGTTGTGTTACGTCTACGTGGACGATGTTATGTCAGGTGTAGTATGCGCGTGTCGCAGGTGTAGGGAACGCTGACGCGGATCATCGAGCACAAATGCAGGATGTGTTGGAGAGGAGATAATAACATGGGATTAAGGTAATTCTTGGGAGGGCACTAGTGACAAGTAACTCAGGGCGTGAAAGGTTTTTAAGGGGAATTCATGAAGTACCCGTTAGTAGGCATTCGAGGAGCAGCAATTTTGCACGAAGAGTTGATGATAAGGTCGGGGTAGGACGTTGATGTGACATGCGTTTCACCAGGAAGGCAGTAGGGGGCACGGGAGAGGAGAATCGCCTGGGTTGTCCGTGGGAGATGGCGATGCCGGCCTTTGAAGGCTTCATTGAGTGGTGGTCCCTCTTCCAATCGGAAAGCGTCTGTGTGTGCAAAAGTGTTAGGGATCGCAATTGTTAGACTTCGCCGAATCGTTGTGAAGCAATTGTGTCTCGCGGTGAGGGTTGAAGGATGATGAAGTTGTGGGTTGCGAAAGGCATATTACGGTATCAGACGGGGCTGGGAGGACGCGACCCTCGCCGCCCGGAAGTTAATCGTTGCATGTGGAGGACATTAGTCATATTCGGAGAGGCTGCGATGCTTCAGAGCGTTCTGTTGTCTAAGGCGGTAAAGGTCAGGATGTAGCAGGCGGGTACAACAAGGCATTCGCGTCGGTGACTGATTCCTTGTGCGTGATTCTGAGAGAGGACATCTCTTCCGGTGTTGCCTTGTGCGTCTTGCCTAGAAGAGGACATCTGTACGCACTGTTATTCAGTGGACCTTTTTCCGGAGCCTTAACAATAAACTCTGGAATGTCTGTGATGTTCCGTGTAACAGGGCGTTGAGAGAAGGGCGACTCTGCAGAGAGGAGTGCGGATAAGGTCAGATTGAGGACACTGTGGTAGAGCCTTGTGTCGCGGAGGCAGAGATTATCATCAGTGGAAGAAGAAAATTGACTGTTCCTCGAAGTATCACGCACCGTTATAGTTAGAGTTACCTGAGCACAGAGAACCGGGGTGTGATGGGGAATAGTTATATATGCATTCCGGTTACAAGGTGTAGCTCTTACATTTTCTCAAAACGAACTGGCATTGGTGGTACCTCGTGGTGAGTAATGAAAGAGGGTGCATTCGAGGTGTAAGGCATAGTAATATGCCACACGAAATAGCTATGGTTTATATGTCTAGGGCCTGTATGTTGAGGAAACCTCCCAGCACAGGAACTGAACGTTCAGTTGTGACGCAGAGGGTGGAGGAGATAGGGAAGCGATCTGTTTTGTGTCGACAGCACTACGGATCCGACACGGTGTAGTGAGGCGTTCACCAGTTGGTCTGGGCTCCTGCAGCTCCGTTTCCATAGCGCATACTAGAACCTTCAGTTCCAGTAAACCTTTTGTGTGAGTGCTGAGGTGGGAGAAAGGCTCTGGGACGCACGCTAAAACACCTCGGGTGCACAGCGATGTGATGCATGCATGCGACGACGTGTGCGGCGAGACGTCAGAAAAGGAGTTGAACAATGGGATATCTTTTACTCTCGTACCCGTAGTAGAGAGACCATGGGACGGAAAACGCACCAACTCAGCTCGCACAGGCGCTGCAAAAGCAGAATCACCATACGATTTATTGGATGTATAAGAAAAAATCCCGGGAAGACGGCTTCTGTCTCCCAGGACTGCAACAACGCGGTGGCGGCTCTTCGTCGAATGAAAAGCCTTCATGCACGATGTGATTTTCGCTGATTCGACGACACACAGGAGAGAAAAGAAAGGAACAGGACCAGTCGTTTGTATGGAAGTCGATCTCAGCTTATATCGTTACGTCCACACAGCTTCAAGAGACTGCATTACCACCTCGTCCACCCCACGTACAACACCTCGGTCGCTTACAAGTTCCCACAGGTAGTAGTAACGAGGGCAATCGTTTCCAACTGGATGATCCTGCTCAGTACCATCGGCGGACACAGACATGTTGGGCCTGAAGCCACTGGACGGCACAATCTAGTGCGAGTCTGTTTACGTGGTGTTGATGGATACTGGTGAAAAATCTGCCACCTTTCCAGTTGGTATTTCAAGAGTGTTACCATGTGCCACGCAGTGTTGGTGTTAAAAGAGAACACATAGAAGCACTACTGCATGTCGGATTACCAAGTTCAGCATGAATGTGTAGGGTACAAGAGGAGGTTGGGTAATCGAAAGACTTCCCAATTCTTCGCGGAAACCCCCGTGGTAGGCCCACGCGTGGAGAAGAATCCAGCCTCCACTAAACTGTCTTAGACTACTTGAATGCTTAAGTAAGCAGCATTAGTGATGCAGTCATGACATCAGAAAGCAGACCACAGCGAGCAAGAACCTGAAACCGTGCTCTCTCGCAGAAGTACAAAAGGCCTCTCGATAACCCTTGCGTACGTCGAGTG
>NW_021147146.1:21095-21986 GCF_002837175.3 Physeter macrocephalus
GGTTTTACGCTTGAGTGTTGTTGCAGGAATGCCTGTGTGGCAGGCAACAAGATTGGCCAGGATTTGCTTAATTTTGCCTGCGGCTCTTAGATGTATCCTCAAGTTTTCTTTTTATAATCAATGAGGGACGCTTCGAAGCAAGAAGCTTGTCTGTCCGAGTTGCAACAAGAAGGGAAACGCGGCTTTCAAGGAAACCGGGCAAAATTGTTCGACGTGAGACGTGTGCATGTGATTATCGTTAGGCTATTTCCTCAGCGTAGAAACAACCGACTTGTCTGTACGTCTTTTCCCGCGGCACACGGAAAAGAGCAAGACTTCAATGTACGCATGTGCGGGTAGAATCAGGTAAATCGTGGGCGGGGAAGCCAGTATTCAGCAACGTAGATTTTGTGGCATCGAATACGTCCATGTCTGGCTGCGTTTGTGGCATGCTAATACCGATTCTCGACGAGTTGAGCAGGACGGAGACCGGCTAATGTTCAGCTACTTTGTGGACAGACTTTACCTAGGTGGGGGAGTCATCAGCGGGTCACAATTCTCAATTGCGATGCCTACGCAGCAGTGTAAATCGCATACAAAGGTGTAGGACAGCACGCACGTTCTTGCGGCTAGGTGTTCAGGAGAGGCCATTTGACAAACCGCTGAAATTTTAGGGCTGTCGGTTCCACTTTCATGTTTAACGGTTAAAGAGTTTTGGGCTAGGGTTTTTAGCGCTTACTGTTACATTGCACCTAGGATTTTGCGGCTAATGCTGTTGTCTTCTGTGTTTTTAGGGTGTACGATTACAGACCTTGTGGTTGAGTGTTTAAATTACCAGGCTTTACGTTTTCATTTCGTGTTCATAGTTCTGTCTTGTTGAGGTCTTAGCTTTGGTAACATGTCTTTAAAGGT
>NW_021147147.1:0-10100 GCF_002837175.3 Physeter macrocephalus
AGGACCCTGCTGGGCTGCCTGATCCCATGGTCTGGGGAGCCCGAGGTGATTGTTCTTCCCATTGGCAGACAGGGCAGAGGGGCGCTGAGACTCTGAGACCTTGGAAACAAGTTGGAGAGAGAACAGAGGTGCTGCAGATCAGGGCTTCAGCCTGTTGGGAGCAGCTGGGCTGAGAACAACAGTTATGGAAGGACTCTGAAAATCGGGGCCGGGGGTGGGAGGTCCAGGGGATACTTCTAGGAAAGTAGATGGCAGAGCCGCCTGTGGCCCCCAGCTCTTTGCTGGTTGTCCACGGAGATAGTTTCAGGTGTTAGAACGTTCACATTCTATCTATATTTAAAAGTCCATCCACCTTTACTTTGGAAGGACCCTAAAACATAAGTACATGCCTTTGTGTCTTGGTTGAAGAAAAAAAAAAGCAAATTTCAATCTGCTCCTCTATCAAAAAGTCCATTTGGTCCGTGTGTGTGTGTGGTGGTGTGTGAATATAGAAACACAAAAGAGCAAACATCCAGGACTCAGAAAATGAAGCTAAATTTTTCAAGACCTTTTCAGCCCTGAAATTCTCTAAAGGAGTTTTACTTAAGTTTTGGAGTTAAAAAGAATTAATAATAATAGATGCACATTAAAGAGAAAAAAACGCAGAAATGGAAAAAGGTGAAAAAGCCTCATCGTCCCACTATCAGAACAAAACTGTTGTCTTCACGGTGTTTCCTTCTGGTCCATTTTCAGAGGATTTGGGGCCATTTGATTTGTCATGCTACATGTACAAGTTTGCACTGGCATCTTTGCTCTCAGTGCATGAAGATGTTCTGACTGAATTCTAGCAGAGGGCTGGCAGCAGATCCTCAGTTGGAGGGTCCCTGTGCTGCAAAGGCACATTCTGATGGAGACGGGAGATCGAGGGGACCACCAGGGCCTCCGGTGTCGATGGAAAGTCAGATTATCCATTTATTCACCTCAGATTATTCACCTTTTCAGATCTGTTACTGGAGGCATCTACAATTGGCCCAGAGGAGGCACCAGGGCCTCCCTGGCTGTCCTTGGCCCAAGAGGGTCCCCCAGGGCCTTGGGACTTCCTTCTGGGGGTCTGGCCAGGGCATTCTGTTTCTCAGCCTAGAGTGTTACATGTTGCTTTCCCCCGGGGCTGGATCCAGCCATATCTCCAGGGGACTGAGCCTTCTGGCTTCCGGGACCCTCGCCAGCTGGCAGCTTGGGCTGAGCCGATGCCTTCCGAAAGGCCCGGAGCTGTTGGAGGAGCTGACTCTTCCCCGTGCAGTCCCTGTGACACAAGAGAAGCAACCTCCATCAGCACCCAGTGGAGCCAACCTCCCAATACTTTGCCACCGAAACAGGACACAAACAGAGGAAAACCAGAGTGCTTCCGGAGCGTGTGCCTGGTTCTCAAGACACTAAAAAGTCAGGATTGTGGCCTTCCAGCCCTTGCCGTGTCAGCATGTTAAAGGCTTCTGGGAGGAAACCTGTGTGACACTTCTCAACCCAAGTTTGTTTTCCCTCTTTAATCCTATAATGCCTAGCTACACGCCACATTGGGGAAAAGCTGCATTAGACTCTGATGTTCCCAAAGGATAGGATCTTGAGGTTCTGTAATTCCAAAAACGATGGAGACTGCCAGAGCATATAATGCGAATTCACCCCACGACCACGGGGTGGCCTCCGCGTGTCAGAGACCTGACCCTTCCCTGAATTTGACATTTCACTTAATTGACTCAAGCCTTTCATTTCTGGCTGACAGCCATCACTTTATTCCATCCCTTCACTTTCTCTTCACTTTTATTGCCATCACTAGTAGGGAGCAAATCAAGTTGGGGGGCAATTTTTCAGAAAGAAAACGTAATCCCTTCTCAAGACCGAGCTAAGCATCCTTGGGGATGTCTGGAAAACAGGCCAGGCCAGACATTGCAGGGCTACCCTGCCCGCCTCCCAGACCCGTCCCCCAGACCCGCTCACACCCTCCTGTGCTAGCCCTGTGGGTGCCAGACAGCTGAAAGCACCGATGTTAACATGCGGGCTGGGGCTTGCTGCTGAGGCTGAGGTGAGCATCCCAGGCGGCGGGAGCCCCCTTGTGGTTACCGTAGCCTGGCTGGGCCCTGCTGATCTCGCCGAGCTGCTGTCTCCTCTTCCCCCTCCTCCTCGCTGTCAGAGGAGCTGGAGCTGCAGCTGGAGTGGGAGCTGGAGCTGGAGCTGGAGCTGCAGCTGCGGGGAGAGGAAAGGTGGGTTCCTCTGGACATAACCAGTCCACTCCAGCCAGGCGTGGTTCCCACTAGGGACTTGGAGCACCCAGGTCTCCCTGGTGACCCAGGGCAGGAGGATGGGCAGGCCGGTCAAAGCCCAGCCAGCCGAAACAAAAGGGCCACTGCGAGTGGTGGAGGGACGCAGCCAGGGCCAGGTACCCCAGCCTAGGCTAAGTCTGCTTAGGACTCCGCCAGGAAAAGATAACCCTTGGCCCCAGCTTCCTCCCAACCTGTGGGGAGAGCCTGCTGCTGGGATCCAGTGGGACTGTGGACCAGGCTCAGTTCTTGGCTAAAAGCACTTCTCAAGTGAGCAGTGCCCCCAGGACCTGCCTGTCCAAGTCCCCCTTCCTCCTGAGGCCAACGTGGCAACCCGAAGCAGCAGGTTTGCGGCAGGGCTGTCACTGCTCCCTGTACCTTAACGAGGGCCCCTGGTCTGATGGCTTTGTCGGCCGCAGGTCAATGAAGACGGTGGGAGGCCCCGCTGGGCTCCTTAGCCGCGTGTCCATGGCCAGCACCTGGAAGCTCAGCTCCCTGGAAGCGCATCTGGGGTGAGAGGAGCGGGGTGGCTGAGTCACTTCCCGGTGACCACTGTGTGACCTGTGCAAGGCGGCTTCCTGCCACCAGCTGGGTGCCCCTGTGCAGGACACTGAGGCAGGTCCTGAGAACAGCCCTCAAGATTTAGGCCAGTGCTGTTCAATAGAACTTGCCATGATGATTAAATGTTCTGTATCTGCACTTTCCAGTATGGCAGACACTTGCCAGAAGTAGCTATTTAAATTTACATTTAAGCTAATTAAAATTAAATTAGAGGGACTTCCCTGGTGGCGCAGTGGCTAAGAATCTGCCTGCCAGTGCAGGGGACACAGGTTCATGCCCTGGTCTGGGAAGATCCCAGATGCCACGGAGCAACTAAGCCCGTGTGCCACAACTATTGAGCCTACACTCTAGAGCCCACGAGCTACAACTACTGAGCCCACGTGCCACAACTACTGAAGCCCACGTGCCTAGAGCACGTGCTCCGCAACAAGAGAAGCCACTGCAATGAGAAGCCCGTGCACTGCAAACAAGGGTAGCCCCCGCTCGCTGCAACTAGAGAAAGCCTGCGTGCAGCAATGAAGACCCAACACAGCCAAAAATAAATAAATAAAAATAAAAAAAAATTAAATTAGAAATTCAGCTCCTCAGCTGCACTAGCCACACGTAGCCAGTGGCCACTGACTGGACAGTGCAATGTCCTTTCTACTGGACACTTGGGTTGTCAGGGACAGTGCAATGTCCTTTCTACTGGACACTTGGGTTGTCAGGGACACACGCCCACTCCAACTAGTTTGGGTGAGAAAGGGAATTATTGGCTTTCAGATTCCTAAAAAGGGTGGACAACCATAGTGTGGGAAGAGTCGGGGTACAGCTGGGCCTTAAGGGACCCCAGGGCCCTGTCCCCACCTCTGCCTACCCCACACCCCAGCTTCAGCCTTTCTCACCACAGTTGGCCTGGCTGGGGTCAGATGCCCAGGGCTGGCCCAATCAATGGTGGCCAGAAGGGCAGGGTCCTCCTCCAGGGAGGCCGTGTGGATGGTGAAAGGATTCCCACGGGGTGGGGAAATAGCAGGTGCTTTGGGGCTTGAGTCCCAGCTCTGCCACTTATGTCCTGGGCAAGGCAACCTCTCTGAGCCTCAGTTTCCCTGTTTGTAAAATGGGGGTAATGGTAGCACCTACCTGATCATATTCTTGAGATGAAAGAGAAATACACATCAAGTGCCCCACCCATAAATCAAGGCTCAATAAATGCTGAGAGAAGCCAGTTCTAGAGAGGACAGGGGCCATGCGTGGTCCCACCTGCTTCCGGCCTCCTGCGGCTTGATGTCCTGGGGCATGTCAGAAGGCACCCTCCAGGCAGAGGAAAAGGCTCTGGACTGCGTGGCACACAGGAGGGTGAGTTGTTCCATAAGCCTGTCCTGGGTGCTCGGCTTGGCATGGTCTGTGGGGAGGGGGGAGGCAGCTTAGTGGGGATTCAGCCCCCTTTGACTCACAGCAGCTTGAGCCTCAGGACCCCTCGTGTGGACATGCCTGGGCTTGTGCTCGGAGAAGTGCTGGGGGCCAGCGGAGGCCCAGCCCACCCTCTGCTGCTCACAGCTTTTGCGTCTCCCCCTCCAGCTCAGCAGGGCGAGGGGCGCTGTCTTCTTGAGCAGGGAGCTGTGTGTGAGCCCGGGAGGCAGGGGTGACGTCCTGTTAACAGTGTAGTCCATGTTCTCACTCCTGTCCCACTTGTCAGAAGGAACCATCAATAACAGTTCTGCGTATTTGCTTTTCTTTTTTTTTAAAGTGGCAACGGGATCATCCTCTATAGATTTTTTTTTTTTGTACTGAATATATTTTACATTTTTCTGTGTTGAGAGAAATGAATAGATAGATAGATGATAGATAGATGATAGATAGATAGATAGATAGATAGATTCCATTTGTTGAGCTGCAGAGAATTCTCTGGTTGACTGATTAGCTAGACTCCTACTGAATATTGAATGTGGTTTGTTTCCAGTTTTTCACAAGTATGAACAATGTTGCAATGAACATCTGTGAGGGTGTGTTTAGGACAGACTTTAGAAGTGGAATGAATAGCTTAATCAAAGGCTTATGTGCCTTTAAATGGAGAACAGATTCTGCCACATTGCCCGCCAAAAGGGGGCACCAACTACAGCCCCCCAGACCTGCCCCACCTTGTAGGAGAGTGAGTTTCTCCATATCCTGCTCTAAGGGGTTAAATTCCAAACAAAACTCTTTTTTTTTTTTTTTTGCGGTACGCGGGCCTCTCAGTGTTGTGGCCTCTCCCGTCGCGGAGCACAGGCTTCGGATGCGCAGGCTCAGCGGCCACGGCTCATGGGCCCAGCTGCTCCGCGGCACGTGGGATCTTCCCGGACCGGGGCACGAACCCGTGTCCCCTGCATCGGCAGGCGGACTCTCAACCACTGCACCACCAGGGAAGCCCCAAAACCCTTTTAAAAGTAGCACCAGGGCCCCTTGACCACAAAGGAGCCTTTGCTCTGGAACCGGAGGCCAGAATCCCCGCAGCTCCTTTGCCTCAGACCTGCCTCCACTCACCTTTGTGGGCCAGAGTGGCCGGGAGGGGACAGGGAACTTTTTTACGAAATTGCCCAGAGCGAGGCCACAAGTGCAATGAAGGAATCATCCCTGGCTTTGTTTGGTAAACGTGGAGGCAGTGGAAACAGGATTCTGTTTAGGAGTGGGCTGAAGGGGTACCAAATGCAGGATTACTTTGCTCCCAGAAAGAAAGAGACGCAGGTCTGAGGAGGTGGTGGGGAAGAAAAGGCAGGGACCCTGTCTGAAGGGCTTCCTCTCGTGTCCCCAAGGCCTGGTCTACCCCGGGAACATAGCAGGCGGTCACATATGTAATGGATGAATGAATGAGTGTCAGTGAGTGAATGGATGGGTGGATAAAGTCTTGCATCCTGGGTGTGCAGGACGGCGAGGGCTGAGCAGCAGAGAGGCGAGGCAGATGTGGCGAGCTGCTGGGCTGACTGTGCCCAGCCCACTGCCCTATTTTATTGGGAGGCCCTGGAAGGAGCCACTTGTGGGTATGCACTTGGGCCCCGGTGCTCAAGGTCAGACCTCGGCCCTGGAGGCGGTCTGCTGCCCACCACGCGGCTCCAGAAGCGCCATCTCCCGGGTCCTCTTCTCGCCCTGTCAGACTCTGAAGGACTTGATCCAAATCCCACTCTTCAAGTTGCTGAAATAAGTAAAGTGGTGATTATAAGGCTGCTGTGGGGTCCCAGGGACAGGAGAGCCAGATTTCATAGCTGCCGTGACCCACACAGGCAGTTCTGGGATGTCTTGGGCAGAAACCAGGGCTGAGATGAGGCAGCTCGCTCACCCACCCCCACTCACCCACCCCGTGTGGGTTGCAGAATTAACTGCCTCCGTGATGGCCGGTGAGGCCACCTACCTTCCTACGCAATACTTTTATTTCTGGCACAAAGACGTCTGACTTGCAGGAAACTCAGTGTCATATTAAAACTATTTAGGTTCATGCAGGTTTAGAATGTTGGGAGGTTAAAACGTTTTGCTCTTTTAAGAAACAGATTGTTCCAGGCAGGTGCTAGGACTGGAGGGCTTGGAAGAGGGGTGTGGAGGCGGTGGTGTGATGAGGGGGGAGGACGTTAATCAGGAATTACTGTGTCTTGTGTATGGCCTTGCAGCTCCTTGTAGCCCCATAGGGAAATGAAAATAAAGGGGTTCAAGGAAAGAATGGAATTGATAGGATGGAATTGGTGAAAGTGACCTCCATGTACACCTTGATGCCAGTTTTCTCTAAGTTGTTAAGAAAATTTGTCAAATAAGGCAAAAAAGAGTTTTGTGATGTTTTAGTGTCATGCGAGAGCATCTTCCAAGGAGCCCATCTTTCTAGGGGAGGGCTGGTGTGCACAGTTGACCAGGGCTCACCTGTTTGACAACTTCGTAAAACTGAGAAGTGTGACGGTTTTCTTTTCTGTCCATTGGAGCAGCTAACCCCAAAGGTACCAGTTCTGTTGTCCTGTAGGTGCTGACCTATTGTACTTAATGTAGCAATTTAATCTCTGCGTTCCTTCCCCCCTCCTCACCCCACCATGTACAAAATCACTGTTTCTCATAATCTCTTTGAACCTGCTTTGTCATCCTGCTGGTTCCCTCGTTAATGAGCTAAATACAGGGGCTCATCATTTGTATGAGAACAGGGGCTTGATTTGAGATTATGCTTTGTCAAATCTGTTACCTATCTCATATATCTTCATGATCATGCTTGGGATTAGTATTCTTTTTTCATTTTTTTTTTTTTTTTTTTTTTGTGGTATGCGGGCCTCCCTCAGCTGTGGCCTCTCCCTTTGCGGAGCACAGGCTCCGGACGCGCAGGCCCAGCGGCCATGGCTCACGGGCCCAGCCGCTCCGCGGCATGTGGGATCCTCCCAGACCGGGGCGCGAACCCGGTTCCCCTGCATCCGCAGGCGGACGCGCAACCACTGCGCCACCAGGGAAGCCCCCATTTTTATTTTTTTTAAAGAAGGCTGGGGTCTCCTTGCTCTTCCTTGTTCACTTTAACTCTACCTGAAGATGGTCTGTCGGATAGGTAGGACTGCCTGCCTGATGATGGGCCTGGTACCATAGGCCTAAGGTTGTTGCTATAGACTGAATCTCTTTGTCCCTCCAAATTCATGTGTTGAAATCCTAACCCCCAATGTGATGGTATTTGGAGGTGATTAGGTCATGAAGGTGGAAATCTCATGAATGGGATTAGTGCCCTTAAAAAGGAGACCCCAGAGAGCTCCCTCACCCCTTACAAATGAACCAGGAAGCATGCTCTCACCAGACACCAAATGTGATGGAGCCTTGACCTTGGACTTCCAGCCTCCAGACTGTGAAAAATGAATTTCTGTTGTTTAAGCCCCCCAGTCTACGGGATTTTTGTTACCACGGCCCAAAGAGACTAAGACAGGCGTAGTGGGCCAGCCCTCGAGTTGGCCTGGGGAGGACCATCACTCTGGGGAAGGCTGGGCTAGGGGGATGCCTACCTGGAGGGAGAGCAAGGGCAGTCCCCGCTGGGGCCCCTCCGGCAGCGTTTCCGCAGCATCACAGGGCGTCTCCTTCACTCCACTCAGGTCTTGGCAGGCTGGGTCCTGGGCATCCCACGTGACTTTGTGAAGTATGTCTTTCTCAATCATCTTCCTTCTCTCCCTCCGGAGGGCTCTGCGGTTTGCAGAGTCTGAGCCCTCCTGGGCCCATGAGGCAGCGCCTGGGGGCTCTGTCTGCAGGCCTGCTTCCTGAGGGGAGAGAGTGGCCTCTCCCTGTGGCCCCTGGCAAGGACTCTGTGATGTACTGGTGTTGAAGGCTGTGCCCCCATCGTCATCCTGCCACGTGGGGGTCTCCACAGGCAGCCTGAGAAGAGAGCTGCTCTCGTCACAGCTCTGTAAAGCCCTGCCAGGGGCCCTTCCTTCCAGAGAGGCTGACTCCTGGGGCTGGGGCCCAGCGTTCCACTCTCCCCAGGGTTCCCCGGCGGATTCCACAGGCACTACAGCTGGCTATGGGGGAAACAAGCGTCCTCGGTTAGCAGCCTCAAAACATAACCTCGGGGAGTTTTTGCGGCGGTAAGATGTGTATAGAACATAAAATCTGCCATGTGAACCATTTTTAAATGTACAGTTCAGTGGCATTGAGTATATTCATAATGTTGTGCAGCCATCACCACTGTCTATTTACAAAGCTTTTTCATCACCCTGAACAGAAAGTCTGTACCTCCCCTACCCCAGCCCCTGGTAAATGCTCATCTACTTCTTGTCTCTATGGGTTTGCCTGTTCAAGATATTTCATAGGCATGGAATCACACGATATTTGTCTCTTGTGTCCTTCCATTTAGCTTAGTGTTTCCAAGGTTCACCCATGTTGCGGCATGTGTTAGAACTGCATTCCTTTTCATGGATGAATAATATTCTGTTGTATGGATTGTCCTCATTGTGTTTAACCATTCTGTCTGTTGATGGATACTCAGGTTGTTCCCCCCTTTTGGCCATTGTGAACAGGCACACAGCAGGTGGACCAGATGAGACCCAGGCCCTTTGTCTCCAGAGTGAGCCCACGGCCTCAACCCCTGTGAGTTGGTACAGACTTTCCTATCCCAGGTTAAAAAATAATTGTCCAGAAGAGTTGCCGAGGTAATTGTAGAAATGAAGAAAACACAAAATAAAGTGACATGGACATGGTTCCAACTGAACTAATCAGGGGACTTGGCAGCCCTGGCAATTCTCCTGTTTGAGGTTATTTCAGATATATTTCTAGGCATGGCTGAGGGTGTGGGTGATTTCTGTCATGGTGCTGCGAGGGGACACGTCCTGGCTCTGTAAGATGACCCTGTGTCAGTGCTTGCACTCAGAACTGCAGAGTCTCGGCATGTACCCATTCCGTCCAAATACCAAACTCCAGCATGGCTTCTGGCAGCATAAGCCTGTGCCCCTAGGATTATCCCAGCGCCCCATTAAAACGCCTGCCTGAGAAAGCTCCATGCTGCCAGGAGAATTTACTATTTGTTCTAGCCAACACCTGATGATAGGCCCCTGACCTCCCTTTCTTAGAGCACTTACTAAAAAGGTCTTATAATTGTGAATATGTGTCTCTTACAACCCAGAAGCATCTGTCACTGACCTGAGAGCCATTCCCTTGAAATGTACTCATCAGGAAGGACAGGGCCTCTGCCTCCCTTCTCTGTGGGAGGATAGGCTCCTGCCTCCCACACCTGCCAGGTAGCAGACATACCTGGCCTAATTGCAGCTTCACTGACCAGCTCTTTGTGATTTTTCACTTTTCTGACTCCACTGAGCCCTCCTCACCCCCTCCCTCAGTCTTCCTTTGAAACACCCATTACCTCTGCACAAATCAGACGGAGCTCAGCTCTTTCCCCTGCTGTCAGTAGTTACTGAATAAAATCTCCTTCCACTGCTTTAACTAAGCATCAAGCCATTAACTTTAGATTTAAGAGTTCTTGGTCTTACTTGGGACCCTGGGAAATGGGGAGACAAGAGGATGGAAAATTCCCTCTGACATTTGGCAATAACCGCAACTACGATACTTAATTACTGAGCGTCCTGTGGCATTGGCTAATTGTTTTCTGTATTCATCTCACCTCCCCAGTGAGCGGCACCTCTTACCTCTGAATCCCCACTGTTGCCCTTATTCAATCAACAAATGTTTAGGGAGGGCAGGATTTTGTGAGAAGCCCAGTAGTGCTGAAGCCAGCTGGGTGGGAGGGGTGTGTGTGTGTGTGTGTGTGTGTGTGTGTGTGTGTGTGTGTGTGTGTGTGTGTGTGTG
>NW_021147147.1:10247-21976 GCF_002837175.3 Physeter macrocephalus
GTGTGTGTGTGTGTGTGTGTGTGTGTGTGCGCGCGTGTGTGTGTGTGTGTGTGTGCGCGTGTGTGTGTGTGCGCGCGCGTGTGTGTGTGTGGTGAGGGGTCAAAGGGAAGAGCAGGGGGCAAAATCAGATAGAAAATCTAGTCCCCACCCCCAGCTCTAAGTGTTCTGGGCTCCTGGGAGCATGATGTGCACAAGGCCATTAGATATTTGGTATCTGAACTCCTTGGGTTATACCTGGAGAAAGGCTTGGGTGTGCAGAGATGCTGTACCAGGGGCTTTAACCTCTTTAGACCCACATTGCTGTTAGAGTCCAGCGAGGGCCATGGACACCCGGACCCACACCCACACCCTATTGTGCTTAAAGGGTCCTGGCTTCATGGATCCCTGGATCCTGCATTCCACAGACCTCAGGAGGAGACCCAGAGGAAGTGGCCCAGGCCCCGTCAGGGTCTTCGGCCAGTTCTTCTGACAAGTCTGGAATCAGGGCGGTTTGATTTCGCTGGAAGATGAACAGCTCCTCTTCCTCGCAGTTTGACTGTGGACAAATGAGAGTTCTCTGGATTATATGGCAGCAGGCAGGGCCAGATGCGCCTCAGCTTCCACCCACCCTCCCTGCCCCGCTGCTCTCCAGCTGTCTGGGAAGACCAGTTCTCTTCCGAAGGGACTCGCCATGGCTGGTTCCTGCCGCTGACTTAGAAATGGGCTTGGCAGCACCACCTGGTGAAGGTGAGATCCAGGGCGCCCAGTTCCGCACATACTTGCCACCCCTAAGACTGCGTACAGCAGGTGCTCACTTAGTGCCTGGCACTGAATGAACAGAGCAGTGAGGTGACAGCTGAAAGAGCAGAGTCTGGGCCTCCCCGTCCTCTGCAACAGGGAACCTTGGCACTTCACTTACATGACATTGAGCTGATAAGCTCCAAAGCGGTCCTTGGTCGGCATCATGTTTGTCACGGGAAGAAAGTGCATTGGGGGCCTAGGAAGATGTAGGAAGACGGTGCTTGCTTACCGAGGAGGAATCTGAGTCCAGAGATGGGAGCTGCTCCTTGACGGCCTCAAGGATGGCGTCCCAGGGATTGGGCAGTAAGGGCCCCACATCTTTGTCATGGGATGCCATGGGATGCTTCTCAGCGTGCCATTATCCAAGGAACCTTGCAGAGGACATGGAGTGAGGTGAGAGGGTCCAGGAACAAAGGGTCAAGAGCTCAGGGGGCTGCCTTTTCAAAGCATATACCATTCCTTTCCTTGGGGGATGAAAACAGATTGGGAGACCACCCACCCCTTCTCCCTTCTAGTCTGCAGGTTCCTGTTACTGAGCCAGGCACTGTGCCCTGCATTGTGTGTGTGTGTGTGTGTGTGCGTGTGTGCAAGTGTGTATGTGTGTGTAGTGCAGTATGGAGCCTGCAGATGTATGTACATAGTGATATTTTATGATAATATATAGATATATGTATTGATATATAATGATATATGTACTTGATGTGTAGGTATATGGATGATATACAGAATGATACATGTGTATGACATACAGATATTTGTAAACTATGTATATCCCATACAACAGACACTATTATTATATACATTTTATAGGCTCAGAGAGGTTATATCATTAGTAAAGAGAAAGACAGAATTTGTATCAAAGTCAGAGGGGATTTCAAGCCCCACTACTCTTTACTGCCCCCTTACAAAGGAACAGACTAGAGACATTTTGGAGTCCCGCGGACACTTTTTTTGGAGTTGAGACTCAAATTAACCCCTTATACCCAGGCACTTAGGCAACACGTCCCAGAGTCTAACAGAAGGCCCAGTCCCTCAGGGGTCAAGGGGGCTTAGAAATGTGGGGTGATGGTACTTCAGAGCCAGTGTCTGGAGAGTACTTGCAGCCTGAGAGCCCTCTGTAACCATAAAATGGGAAAAGAACACTCCTGCCCCAGCCCTGGTTCCCATCAGGAAAGCAGCAGGTAAGTGGGGGCTTCTTACTACTTCTGTGCTCACAGGAGTGGGGCAGGAGCTTGGTGCACCTGACCTGGGAACAGCAGAGTGGGGACATATCTGGTATATACATCACGGGATGTTCTCCGGCTGCAGGGCAGATCAGAGGGCAACAGAATCACCCGGGTGAAGGAGACTACCAGAAACTCTAAGTTCTCCAGGAGGACAAGGCAATAGGGGAGGAAAAGGCATTACAGGCTGCGGGAAGTGCACTTAAGATCTCAGAGGAGTGAAAAGTGCCCAACATGTGGGGGAAGAAGTTTTCAGTTGCTGGAATATACGGTGCAAACGGACAAGATCGTGAAGGGTCCTGAACGCCAAGTTGAGCTTGGCTCACCCAGCAGACGAGGTTTACGCTAAAAGCTGCACTGAACAGCAGCTCCCTCCAAATCCTGACCGCTTCCACATCCGTTTCTTGGCTGCAGCCCGTTAGCCCCGCCCAAAGCTCCGACCCCCACCCCCTCCTGCCGCCAGTCAGCCGGTTGTTATGACAACTAGACGCCAAAAACCTCCGGGGTCAGGCTTTTAAATTCTAAAGGTCGGAAACCCATCGTGCGTCCTCTCACCGATCCCCAGCTCGTTTCCCCAGCCCCCACCCCGTCCAACTCTCAACATTTATCTCCGCAGCTGCGGCAAGCCCGAGGCCGTTCACCTCGGCCTCAGCCTCCCCGCCTGGCGCGGTCCAGACAGGGATATAAACAGGCTCCAGCGCGTCCCTCCGGTCGTGTTCTCCCCTTTGGGCCGCGGCGCAATTACTGAGGCTGTCGCCGTCTTCGGAATCCCCGCTCAGCAGAGTCTTACATTACTGCACTGCCAACTCCTTCCCAACCCCCGCTCTTCTTTCGGGACTTGGCGCATCCTGTCTCTCCTGAAACACGATTGGTTTCCCTGGCCAGCAGAGGGGCGGGGTAGGGAGAATCCTCCCTGCTCACTGGCTTCTGCCGACGTCACACAGCTAGCCGGGAGAGCTGACCGGAAGGTCTGGGTGCGGGACGGAAGAATTCCACAGCACCCGCGAGCGTCCCGGCGTGCTCCGCGCCTCTCGCAACCACTTCCGGGGCGGGAGCGGGGCCGCTGGGTCCGCGCGCTGTGGCGGCGGCCGGCGCGGAGGGACCCTGGACGGGCGCGGCCGAGGGAGCGCGGCGGCAACGGGGCAGGGGTAGGCGCCGGAGGCGGCGGCGGCGGCGGCGGCGGTTGCCGCCCCAGGGCTGCCCGCAGCCCGAGGCCCAGCGCAGGTAGGCTCCGCGGCGGCCCTACCCCGCCTGGTGTCCTCACCTGCTGCGCACTCTTGGGGCGTCCCAGCAGTGTCTCTGGCTCGCAGCTTGAGTTTATGACTCCGAGCGTCCGCATTGCCGCTGGGGAGCGGGGACGATAAAGCCACGTGCGGTGTAGGGTTACTGGGAGGAGGTGTCAGTGCTTGGGTAGTTCCTTAGGTTACCCTCCCCAGGGCCTGAGAACGAGGTTGGGTTACCTGGGGCCCGCGGAAGGCCCACGCCCCGGGGCGGGACGCGGTGCCCTCCGGCTTTCACAGACCTCCTCTCTGTGGATGCCACGGTCAGCAGCAACGTCATTTTTTTTGTTATTGTTGTTAATTTTTTTGTTTGTTTTTTGTTTTGCTTTAAAAGTAACGAATACTTAGCATTTTACAGAATGGACAGAACACAAAGGTAAAAGGAAAATCAAAGGGTTGAGTTCCTAGTGCTACTTCCTGGAAATAAATCCTGGAAGCGATATGTAAAAGATTTTCTACAAGTATACGTGATGTATGTGTGAATACAATTTTGTTCGTAAGGAATACCCCATCATCGTAGAGCATCTGGCATGCGGCATGGTGATAAAGGAAGTAATAGTATTGGGTTGGCCAAAACGTTCTTTCGGGTTTTAAGTAAAAATAAAAGACACATTTTTCATTTTCACTAAGAACTTTATTGAACAACGTATTCACTGTTTCGTTCTACTACCTTCTGCCATTTTTCAGGTAGCTTCATAATTCCATCTTCCCAAAACTTTTTATCTTTTGAGCAAAGAACTGTTCCAGATATCTGCCTTTTAGTCTTCCAGGGAATTGAAATTTTTTCACATTATGAGAATTTTGTAAAGACTGAAATAAATAGAAATCTGAAGATGCGATGTCTGGTGAATATGGTGGATGAATCAGAACTTCCTAGCCAAGCTGTAACAGGTTTTGCCTGGTCATCAGAGAAACACATGGTCATGTGGTATCCTGATAGAAGATTACGCGTTTTCTGTTGACTGATTCTAGACGCTTTTCGTAGAGTGCTGCTTTCAGTTGGTCTAATTGGGAGCAGAGCTTGTAGGAATTAATCGTTTGGGTTTCCAGAAGGAGCTTATAATAGAGGACTCCCTTCCAATCCCACCATATACACAACATCACCTTCTTTGGATGAAGACCGGCCTTTGGTGGGGTTGGTGGTGGTTCATTTCGCTTGCCGCACGATCTCTTCCATTCCACATTATTATACAGTGTCCAGTTTTCATCGCCTGTCACAGATCGCTTGTCACAATTTGTTTTATTTTTTTTTTATTTTGTAAAAATATTTATTTTTGACTGCATCAGGTCTTAGTTGCAGCATGTGGGATCTTTCGTTGTGGCACGTGGGCTCTTTAGTTGCATCACGTTGTCTCTTTAGTTGTGGTGCACGGGCTTAGTTGCCCTGTGTGGCATGTGGGATCTTAGTTCCCCGACCAGGGATGGAACCTGCGTCTCCTGCATTGGAAGGCAGATTCTCAACCACTGGACCACCAGGGAAGTCCCTACAATTTGTTTTAAAAATGGAACGTTTTAGTTATGTTTAAGTAGAGAATCACATGTGGAAATACAGTCAAGAAGGTTTTTTTCGCTTAACTTATGTGGAACATCAAAGCAATTAACATAACCAAGCTGGTGCAAATGATTTTCAGTGCTTGATTTGGATATTTTGATTATGTCGGCTATCTCCCACGTGGAATAACGTTGATCATTCTCAATTAATGTCTCGATTTGATCACCATCAACTTCAAGTTGTCTAGCTGACCTTGGAGCATCATCCAGTGAGAAATCTCCAGCACGGAACTTCTCAAACCACTTTTGACATGTTTGATCAGTCACAGCACCTTTTCCATACACTGCAGTGTTTCCGTTGTGTTTTTACCTTTCTTGAAATAATAAAGCTTGCTGAAAATGTTGCTTTTTTGTCTTCCATCTTCATTGTTAAAATGGCTACACAAAAATTCACCAATTTTGAGAAGTTTTTTTAAAAACGCACGCTGATATGGCAGCTGTCACAATACGATCTGACAAAATTGTTTCAAATGAAGTTAAAGACCACTAAGCGCTACTAGAGCCATCTTATGGAAAAAAACCAAACGAACATTTTGGCCAACCCAATAGCTTTATGGTCTCTTGGCATCCGAGTTCTCCCTCCATGGGCTCCTGGAGTGGGAGTCTGATTCTGATTGCCCCTCAGCGTTCTGGAGGGTGTCAGGTGAACCTCCAATAAAAGGAGAGAGAACGTGGGTCCCACCCTGGAGGAGGCATTTGGAGTAGAAGAAACACACCCAAAGAAGGCTTGGGTGTATTGAAAGGACTGCTGAACTGACACTCAGCTTATTTGGATTCTTATCCAGGCTCTGTGGCTTGGACTGTTCAGCTTGGGGGTTCCCACCTGAAAATTGAGAGAGCTGATTGCTCTCAGGCCCTGCCAGTGTGGACAGGTGGTTCCAGAAAGCAGGGCTTTGCTCTGAACTTTGTTACACTTACTCTGGCCAAGGGCCGACAGATTCTTTGTCCCCCAAATTGGTGGCTTGTTTGTTGTTTGGCCATCTTGGCTGTATCTCATGCTTGGAAGCATTTGTTAGTAGAGATTGACGTGCTAATGGCATCTGTGAACCGCTGTGGTACCTTTAGGCCATCTGAACTGGAAGTGGTTTTCTTTGTTTTTTCCTTCTCTTCCTTTTCTACACTTTGGTCTTTGTTCTTTCCCACCCAGAGTAGAACAGGAGACAATTGTCACTCCTGGACTAAGGGTTCTACTAGGAAGCTGATGACTTGGGCTTGATGGGTTAGGATTCCTAGAATGAAGGGCTCTTCATCCTGCTGTTGTCACATCTTGGGGAAAGTGTCACCCCACAAATTAACCAGTCTATCCCATTCCCCCTTGTCTCTCCCACATTCAAGGGATGCATAGGTAGATTCCTAGTCAGTTAACACTGGTCACATCCTGGTTTCTGTGTTGGGGCTTTCTTTCCATTTGTTTCAAAATTTGTTTTTAAAATTTATATACAGTAAATTTACTTATTTTGGTGTTCAGGTTTATGAGTTTTGATAAATGTGTAGAGTCATATGTCCATCAATCAAGATACAGAACAGTTCCATCATCCCCAAATTCCCTCTTGCAGGCCCTTTGTGGGCCTCCCACCCCTAACCCTTATTACTGCTGATTTATCCTCCTTTAGTTTTATCCTTTTTTTAATTTAAAGAAAAAATTTAAACACATGCACTTGTATTGTTTATTTATTTACTTATTTTGACCACACCGCATGGCACGCGGGATCTTAGTTCCCCGACCAGGGATTGAACCCGCGCCCCCTGCATTGGAAGCACGGAGTCCTAACCACTGGACCGCCAGGGAAGTCCCCCTTTTAGTTTTATCTTTTCTAGAAAGTCCTGTAAATGGAATCATACAGTAGGCAGCGTTTTGAGTCTGGCTTACACTTGGCATAATGCATTTGAGATTCGTTCATGTGTTGTGTGTATCACCTGTTTTCCTTCTGCTTATGGCTGAGTAGTGTTCCATTGTAGGGACGTGCCACTGTTTGTCCATTCTGCCATGTGTTCTTAACCACAGTCCTTGGAAATATCATGTCCCCATTAAACAGTAAGGAACTAGGGGTTGGAGATGGTAAGTAGCAGAGCTAAATTTTGATCTAATTCCAAGTCCGGGGCTCTTTATTTTTTTTAATTTTATGTATTTATTTTTGGCTGCGTTGGGTCTTCCCCGCTGCATGCGGGCCCTTCCTAGCTGTGGTGAGTGGGGCCCACTCCCTGCCGCAGTGTACGGGTCTCCCACCGTGGCGGAGCCCCCCGCTCCCTCTGCGGAGCACGGGCTCCAGGCACGTGGGCCTCAGCAGCTGTGGCACGCAGGCCCAGCAGTTGTGGCCCACGGGCTCCAGAGCGCAGGTTCACGGGCTCAGTTGCTCTGCAGCATGCAGGATCCTCCCAGACCAGGGATCGAGCCTGTGTCCCCCACAATGGCAGGTGGACTCTCAACCACTGCGCCACCAGGGAAGCCCCAGGGTTCTTTTTCACCACATCTGAGAGCTTATTTGGTCCACTGACCTAATTACCATTTCTCTGCTTCCCATCCAAGAGGTTGTCAGCCTCCTTGAGTTCCCTTTCTAGAATGTGGGGCCTGGGGGTCGATAAAGGAAAATATATGCCACAGTTTATGACACAATATGTGCTCCTCTTTTTCTGTCTAGTGACAGGCTCACCAGTACTAGCATGATGGAGCTGCCCGAACCATACAATTTTTTTTCTTTTTGGCTGCACTGCAGGGCTTGCGAGATCTTAGATCCCTGACCAGGGATCGAACCCAGGCCCCCTGCATTGGGAGCGCGGAAACTTAACTGCTGGACCACCAGGGAATTCCCGCATATGATATTTATTGAAAGGAAGTTGTCTGGTCAGTCCCAGGAGTTGGGTACATTGGGCAGCAGTCTGTCAGGGCAGTGACTTAGCCGCCTGCTGTGGACAGGAGTGTGACCGTGCCGTTTCACTCTGTGTAGCTGCCGGCAAGGAAAGACCTAACGACCCCAGTGCCTCCATCCACAGCGATGTCGGAGCTCAGCGATGAAGCCAGCGAGCCGGAGCTGCTGAACCGCAGCTTGTCCATGTGGCATGGGCTGGGTGCGCAGGTCAGCCGGGAGGAGCTGGCCGTCCCCTTGGATCTTCACACAGCTGCTTCCATTGGCCAGTATGAAGTGGTAAAGGAATGTGTGCAGCGGTAAGAGATCTTGGGAAATGTTCCTTCCTCTTGGATTTTTGAGCTCCATGGTTCAGCTCTCAGGTGGAGCCATCAGGGAGCTAGCGGGGGCCTTGCCCACAGCTGTAGACATTTAATCCTTGGGTGGATCAACTGCTGCTTCTCTTGGGCTGTTGTCAGGGATGATTTATGCTGGACGCCAATAAGGAAGGCAGTTTTGATTCTGAGGAAGAAAAAGTCAGCTTAAACTTTTTTCATAGGCTTAGAAATTGTTCATTTCAGGCTTACTTTAACCAGAGTAATTTTATGGTTTTTACTAATTGCAGAAATGCTCAAACAAAACAAAAATAAAGATTGAAAGCAACGCCCTATGGCCTTCTTTCCCCAGAAGCTTCATTTTAATCCCTCCTGCCGCCCTCTCCCCTTTAACTTCTGCCATAGAGGAGGAGGTGGGGTTATCCCCACCTGGAGGATTGCACCTTACTCACTGTCCACATGCCGTTTTCACTGATCTTATGTGCATATTAGGTCCCCCTAAACAGCACTGCTTCTTAGCACCTTCTTGTTTGAAGTACGGTTTGATACTCAATGTAATTTTTGGAAAGGGATCCATCTTCTCATCTCTTCCCACTTTGTCCGCCACACTTTGTGCTTACCGTTATCATCTCATTGATAACTTAGAGAAACAACCTATGTCCATACCTCCCTGGGCCTTTTCCAGTTCCAGTTTGGAGAGTTAAAGCAGAGCCTCGTGGAAGCCCCGTTTCTGGCTCCCAGGTCATAGCCATCATTTATGAACATCTGGCCAGTTGGTACTCCTGTACCGGGTGGGTGCGCAGGCAGCACATCCCTCGACAGGGTCACCACGACCCCACCTATAGTTCTGCTCCTTTAACATTCACAGGCTTTTAAGCCTTTGGGTGTGCTGTTAAAACGCACAGTCCAGAAGGGTTCTAGGAAGTGTTTGTGTTCTGATTGGGGTTGTGACACCTGCTGAGACCGAGGCTGGTGCACAGTAAACACACACTGGGGACCCGAGGGGGATTTGGAGGGGTCAGAAGGGAGGATTCGGCTGAAGGGGGTTGCCAGAGCCCCAAGGCCGCTCTGCTAAGGGGTGGGGGTGGGGGCGCCTCCCTGTCCATGTGAGACGGCGTGTGGTGAGAATGGGCTGGTCTCTAGGCGGCTCTCCCAGCCAGTGGCTACCCCTGCATTCCTGGGATCAGGACCTGGGAGATGGCTGCCTGGGTCCAAAGCCAGGGTCAGTAAAACGTGCTGGTGAATGGAAACTAATTGTCTGGTGTAGCTTAGTGTGTGTACCTAGGAGAGGCACGAACTGCATGGATCGACTGTCATTTGGTACCTCCACTGGAGGCAAGGATTGTGGAGGAGGGAAGACTGGGGCGTGAAACAGGCTGGATGCTCCTGGAAGTGGGTCTTACTTCCATCTCCCGACCCCAAACTCTGGGTTGGGAAGCCTGCATTGTTTTTTCTGTAGGAAACACTTTTCCAGAATTGTAATGTAAGTCAGTGAGAAAGACAGGATTCTTTGGTCACAGATTTTTCCAAGAATATTTCTGTAGGGTGGGACGACAAAGGAGAAATCGTCCACTGTCTGAGTCCCCTCCTCTTTCCTCTCCCCTCAGTTCTGGACTAGCAGACTGGTCTGTTGGCGGGAGGTAGTCAAGGCTCCAGGTCAGGGTTTCTCGGCCTCAGCACTACTGACAACCTGGGCCAGCTCATTCTTTGTTGTGAGGGGCGTCCTGTGCACTGTAAGGTGTTGAGCAGCATCCCTGGCCTCCACCCACCGGATGCCAGTAGCTTTTCCCTCCCCAGTTGTGACAACCAAAAATGTCTCCAGACTTTGGCAACTGTCCCCTGGGGGCAAAATCTCCCGTGGTTGAGAGCCATCTATGTAGCTGGTGGTAGCTAAAAAGAGAATTGCTGGCCTTAGGGTAGGAGGAGGGTGCAGATGAGAACGAAAAATCAGAGGAGGGAGGCAAACTTGAGGGAGTTTGCAAAGGCAGTTGTCTGGCAAGTGTAGTCACTCCCCCCTCTCCCCACCAGTGATGTCCAGGGTGGCATATGACTCTGCTTCCTGTCAGCACTTCCTGCTCTTGGCCTGGCCTGGCCACCGGCTTTGGTAAACCCCACCTATGAGATGGCTAGCGTGTCTAGCATGTCTTGCGTTTGTTTAGGAGAGAGTTAGATTTGAATAAGAAGAATGGTGGTGGCTGGACCCCGCTGATGTATGCCTCCTACATTGGACACGATACCATCGTGCACCTGCTGCTCGAGGCGGGGGTGAGTGTGAATGTGCCGACCCCGGAAGGGCAGACTCCGCTGATGCTGGCTTCCAGCTGTGGCAACGAGAGCATCGCCTATTTCCTCCTCCAGGTGAGCTACGAGGGCCTCAGGCCAGAAACCTGAGGGGCCCCCGGCCGCTCTGCAGAGACGTGAACCACTGCAGGCCCCTGTGTGCGTGCGCGTGCTCGGGTAATCACTTCGATTCTTTCAGCGTGATGGCTTGGAGGGCGCCCACCCTGCGCAGAGGAGACGCGGCCTTAACGAGCATTCTGTGTTCTCTTGAAGCAAGGTGCTGAGCTAGAAATGAAGGACATTCAAGGCTGGACTGCCCTCTTCCACTGCACCAGTGCTGGGCATCAGCAGATGGTCAAGTTCCTTTTGGACAGTGGAGCAAACGCCAATGTGAGGTGATTACAAGGTCTTAAGTGGCCGCAGGAGGGGGGTGGTCACGTCTGACTCTGAGGAGGGCAACTGGCGAGGCAGCTAGAGGCTGGAGTGCAGGGATCCCCTGCCTTGGTTTGACAGGCTCAAGACAAAGGGGACAGTCCCCCCTAGGCGTGGAGGCACGGGGATCGCCCTAGCTTTCTCATGCATCTGTCAGGTGGCATTGTGTGCAACATTTTAAGTTCTCTGTGCCTTATTTCCTTTATCTGAAAACAGGATGGCAATGCCCATGTCATAGAACTGTTAGAAGGATTACATGTTCTGTCATATAACAGGGGCCTAACATAGTGTGTGGCACTGAATTGACATGTGTTAAATGCTAAATCCCTTTAGCTTTTTTGCCTTCTGTATATATCAGGTGAGGTGATACTTTGAAAACATCATGAGTTTTAAATATAAGCTGGAAGTAGGGTTGTTGTCTAAAGCATGTCACCATGATAATCCTCTTTCAACCCAGCATTCACCTGACACTGCACACCCTGGCTGGTGTCAGCCGTTGTAACACACTGTAGGTTTACAGGCCACTAAGAAAGAAAGAAAAATGCTCCTAATTAAAATGCATCTTGTTTATTGACATTCTGACTTCAGCGATGCTAAAATGCGAAAACTGTGTGTCTTCAAATGGATGAAAACCAGTGGTTAGCTTGCTTCCTGTCTTCTAGCCCAGGTGAAACCAGTGAGGACTTGGTGGGGGGGCACTCTGAAGAGGGCGCTGAGTTAGCCGTAAGCAAGCATTAGGTGTAGTGAGGGCAGGAGATGGTTAGTCCTGGAGCTCCTGGAAGGGTTCCTGGAGGATGTTGATCTCAAAATGTAGGATATCTGGATAGGTGGAGAGGAGGTCCTAGCTGTCTGTGAGCAGTGAAGGGCAACAGCTACTTTTTGCTGTGATTAAGTAGAGATTCAGGCCATAGCAGGGGGGGAAGCAACTAAGAAGGAGTGAAGATGGGAGACAGATTATTTTAGGAACAAAAGACTAGACCTGGGGTAGAAACCACGGGGCTGATG
>NW_021147149.1:0-1299 GCF_002837175.3 Physeter macrocephalus
GATTAAAAGTAAAAAGCTGGCAAAGACATGTTAGGAACATAACAAATAAAAAGGATGACGGCAATATTATTGTCAGAGAGAATAATTGTCATAGACAAATATCAGCAGTTTCATGTGATAATAAATAACATAACCCAGCTTTAAATTAAGAAAGGGAAATACCTAGGTGCCAGAAATAAAATGAATTTAAGGCCAAAAGCCTCAGGGACACTATTAGGAGTCTTGGTATTAGATATAAGCCTTAGGTATTGGGGTACAATAGGGGAGAAGTTGGGATTTTAAATCTAGGTAGCGACGGGAGACAGAAGCTTTAGGCCCAGGTGAAGTGGCTCTGGAATAACGCTTCCTTTGCAAATCTAGTTGGAGAAAAGGAACTGGAATCGCTCAGCCACCTGGCCTGGGAAGGAAGCCATGGTAGAAAAGTCACCTGAGGTAAATCAGCCTAGGCCTGTTCTGTGTGCTCTGTGAGGAAAATACTTAAAGACTTGAATAAATGGAGCTGTGCAGTGTTCCTCAGTGGAAACTCTTAATATTGTGAATATCACTTAAAGAATGATGTGTGAGAGCTGCATTTTTTCTTTTAATAGAAGGCTTCACTCATATAAAGGATGGCCTCACCATGTCAACTAATAACAGATTACAGAGCTATAAAAATAGGAAGTGTGGTTTGAGCCGGTTCAGAAGTAGACATTAGTGGAAAAGAAAGTTCCTAGACAAGTATGTATAAGGGTGGAACTCTAGAAATGTATCTATAGATTGACATGGAGAAATACTCATATTTGAATAAGTGTGATATCAACTAGCAAAGGGATAATGTCACTAACTTATAAAAGCATAGAAAAATCCAAAAGGATTTCAACAAAATGTTTATAATTATTATACTGAGATGATAGGATTGTGGGTAGCTTGGTTTTCCTTTTCATTTCTGTTTTTTCCTAAATCCTGCTTAATGTGCATTTATTCAGATTTTTTGCAAAAGAAAACGGTTCAACATTACATACTTAAACTTACAGATTGCAGTATTTGGAAGGAAATTCATATAATCTTAAATACTTTCATTATCGAGCAAGAAAAGAATGAAAATAATTGTAGTTAACACTGCTGTATGATATATAGGAAAGTTGTCAAGACAGTAGATCCTAAGAGTTCTCATCACAAGGAGAAATTTCTTTTTATTTGTATTGTATGAATATGAGATATAGAAGTTAACTAAACCTACTGTGTTCATCTCACAATACATATAAATCAACCCATCATGCTGGACACCTTAAACTTATACATTGATGTATGTCAAGTATT
>NW_021147149.1:3488-16790 GCF_002837175.3 Physeter macrocephalus
GACCGGGGCGCGAACCCGGTTCCCCTGCATCGGCAGGCGGACGCGCAACCACTGCGCCACCAGGGAAGCCCTAAACGGAGTTTTTAAAACAGTTACCATGTGATGATAATTCCCAAAGAGTGATCCTCCATCAATTTTATTTTTTATTTAGATGAGCTTATTCTTTTTCAGTGAACTTTTTCCGTATGTATTATAGTATCCATGTTTGTATTTGGCAGCTATATTTTCTGCTCTGAAGAATCTTCAAGATAAAATTCGACGTTTAGAACTTGAAAGGATTCAGGCAGAAGAAAGTGTGAAAACCTTGTCTAAAGAAACAATTGAATATAAGAAAGTACTGGATGAACAGATACAAGAAAGGGAGAATTCAAAGAATGAGGAATCAAAGCACAATCAAGGTTTGTTTAATTATGAAAGAAATGAAACACTATCAAAATAAGTATTATAAAATCACTCTAAAAGAAATTCCACATGAGTGTTTTCTAGTGCTTAGTGTCTTCGAGCACTACAGAATTACGTTTATATTTGGGAGCATTTTGTGGAACAAGTGCTGATGTCCTGTATTATATTTACTGTCTGAATTCAAGGCAGATTAGACTAACATACAGAAAGAGAATGACTTAGGTCATCTGAAAAGGCTTCTAGAGCTACTGGAAAATGTTTGTTATATATACTGTCGATTCATGTTAAGCAGCTTGTTAAAACTAAAACTTCTGCGAGTGAGCTAATTTCTGCTTTTCTCATGTATTCTTTTTAGAGCTGACATCTCAGCTGTTAGCTGCAGAAAATAAATGTGATCTTTTAGAAAAACAATTGGAATACATGCGTAACATGATAAAGCATGCAGAAATGGAGAGGACGTCTGTATTAGAGAAACAGGTATGTTACTTCATAGAGTCACTCTCAAGAAAAGTTAGTCATAGAGAAAATTAAGTTGATATAAAGACCTTTTTTCTCAGTGAGGACTAATGGTGCTGTTACAAATAATTCTCCATCCATCTTAAAAGGTAATAGTACCAGTAGTTCATTTTGAAAAACTGCTAGTGGAAGCTTTGAGAAAAACGTGGTTTGTTTTTTCAGCGAAGCTAAAAAGAGGAGTTTCCTCTTTGGATGATCCTCACACACACTGCCATATCCTGTACACACAGCTTTGACAGCTTCTGCTTTGGAACAGTACAACAGCACAGGACTGAAATTACTTGGGATCAGTTATGGTGTCTGAAGATTTCATTGGTCTTCATTGTTATTGCTGTATTTGGTAGGGTTTTACTTAAATGGGAAAAATACTATACATTTAATTGTGTTTTCTTTCCAAGTCATGTTAACTTCTTTGTACACTATCAAAAGTATAAATAAGCATATTATGTACCTCTCTGCCTCTTGAATTTTGTTTAAAGACTCAACTCAGGTTAGCACATTTCAAGGTTCTTTATACTTTGAAAAACTTTTTTACAGTTGTTATTTTAACAAAAATATTTTGCTCTGTCACATCAGAGGTATTTTAAGTAACGTATGCATTTACGAGAGGACATCTGCAACATCAGTCTCAAATATATTTTTTTAAAACATACCTCCTTTTCCTGTTATGAATATAGAATTTGAATTCATCATGAATACCACAGTTTCTGGGCATCTTAAGTTTATTATGCAAAAGTTGAATGTTTATATGCTTTTTAATATTTTGCTGGGTACTCTGCAGTGTGAAAGAAATTAAATGCTTTCCACCTCAGTCAGCTTTCAGTCATAGTTGGAGAGATCAAAGAAATATTTGATTGCACAGCAATATTTAAGAGGATGTTTCAGCAATTTTCATTTGTATTATAGGTCTCTTTACTATGCCATTGAGTTTATCTGTGACCATATTTTTTTGTTTCCATTTGGGTCCTCTTCAGTCCACCTATTTTTGTTGTTATTTTAATGTACCATTAGTTTGCTTTCTATTCCTTCATTTTATCTCTTTGAACACTATAAAAATTCCCAGTCTTTTTAAAATCATTTTTTTTCTTATGAGAACTGTATACGTATAAATATATTTTTATGATGAACTCTTATTCTTTGGAGTTATCTTGGGAATTTCATACTTCTAAGTTGTGTAGGCAGCCTTATGAAATGGTGGTGGATTTGCCTTTGCTGGGGCTCGATGGGTTTCCCTGGTTCTGGTCTGCATTTATGATAGTTTGTTGGCTTTGGGCTCTTGCACCGTGCAGATGGTACGTTGCCTGAGATTTATGTCACGTTCCTTGTGTATCTTATACACCAAGGCTATAGTCTTGCCTCATGTAATATTTGGCTTCAGTATTACTTGCTTTTGATTTATCCTTTTTGCATCTGAAGCGTTCCCTTTCTTCAAACTTGCTATGCAATTATTATTATTTCCGTGTTTTCTCTGACACTTTTATGTGTTGGATGGGGTTGGGAGAGGTATGGTGAGTTAAATCTGCCACATGATTGGAAATGGCAAAACATTATGTACAGTAATACGCAGTTCTCTTCATTGGCATATTTCTGTTCTCGGGTTAGAAAGCATCTATAACACAACAGTGAGCTGTCTTGACTAATATTGATATAGCTGTTAGACATACATATATATATATATGTGTGTGTGTGTGTCTTTGAATTAAGCCCTCTTTTCATCAGTAAAGTTTGATTAGCCCATTTTATAAGAGTGGTTCCAGTACTGGAAGTGAAGTGTGATTTGTGCCAATATTTAACTTAATGTATTATTTCAAGGGCAGTAACTATCCACTAAGGTGGGTCGGAGTAAATTAGTAGTTCACACAAATTCCTGAGAAATTTATTGGTTTGTATTACTTTGTCATATTCAAATTTCTGTTAGTATGATACCTATTGCTATAGACTTGTATATGAAGATACACTGTTTACAAGTTCGCATGCTTAATGTTTTGCTTTTTACCAGTAGACCTCAGTTTAGCATACTTCCACTTCTTATCCTAGTTTAATGGTTTATCCTGTGGCTGTCAGTCCTTAAATCTGATAGGTGGCAGTCTTTTCAAATCCCTAAGCCTGAAAAAAAAAAATGATGGATGTTATGCCTAGAATTCAGAGGAAGTGTAAAGGTTACATACCAAAACCGTGATTATTGCCTTAATTAAGAGATTAGTTATGTAAGAGAACCAGACTAATTACAACTATTTGTGTGTAGCCTATATGTCTAGTAAATACCTTCATTCAGAGCGTATTAACAAGTCTTAGTATAGAGAACCAAATGTTATAATAGTATATAATAAGAACAAGATTTCACTTGTATTTGTTAATTTTCCTCTGGTTTCATCTTAATATTGTTTTCCTGGAATTCCTCTGTAGTACATAAATCGTTGTATGAAAAGCCAAACAACATCCCTAGGACTTATTTTACTTGTAACTGGACGTTTGTACTTTTTAATTTTTATTTTCTATTGGAATGTGGTTGATTGACAATGTCGTGTTAGTTTCAGGTATACAGCAGAGTGATTCAGTTATACATATACATTTATCTATTCTTTTTCAAATTATTTTCCCATTTAGGTTATTATAGAATATTCAGCAGAGTTTCGTATGCTATACAGTAGGTCCTTGTTGGTGATCTATTTTAAGTATAGTAGTGTGTACATGTCAGTCCCAAACTCCCAATTTTCCATTCCCCCCACCTTTCCCCTTTGGTGACCATAAGTTTGTTTTCTAAGTCTGTGAGTCTGAAGAAACTTAGTATATTTTTGATTTTTCAAAGGACTGATTTGTAAAAGTTAGTTTTACAATTGTCTAGGTCATAGCCTACCTTTTCTCAAGTAAAGCTGGTTAGTCTCATTTGAGGTTATTGGGTTTTTTGCCTGGTTACGTTTCAAGGTTTTATATGGTGAAGCAATCTCAGATTCCTTTTAATTTTTTCAGGGAATTTAGATTACTTTTGATTAGACCTGTAGATCAGATACGTAGGATAGAAGCATCATGAATGAAAAACTATTCATAGGAACACCTTTCTAAAAGTATTATTTTCACTTGTCCAACAAGTATTTATAGCCACTGTACTAGGCAAGTGGAGACCACAAAAATCAGAGACGACTGTGATTGTGTTTTATAGTCTTGTAGTATAGTAACATATATGTAAGTATAAAATAGTACACTAAAAATATAACAACTCTGAATAATCAAAAAAAAAAAAGAAAAGCCAGACAAGTAGCATACAACACAGTACTCTAAGGGTTAGTTTTTCAGTTTTTTGTCAAATTATTATGCTGTATTTAATATTGTTTCCCAGGTTTCCCTAGAAAGAGAACGACAACATGATCAAACGCATGTTCAAAACCAGCTTGAAAAATTGGATCTTCTTGAACAGGAGTATAACAAGCTTACCACGATGCAGGCCCTTGCAGAAGTCAGTGAAAATCTTTTTTACTCATCAATGCATAATATTGGTTCTTATGTAAAATTGGTTATTTTATAGGAGAAAAAGTGACCTTGTAGCAAAGAAACATATAGGAATTTTTTTAAAGGAAGAAATGTAAATTTGGAGAGAAAGTTCACATTTTACCATCTTAGTGTACATAACGAAGGAGTTCTTTTTGAAAATGTTGAAAGATGAAGTGTTTTTGAGTATCCTTAAGGCTTGTATCACTTTGTTTTTGTTGTCTGAACTAATTTTAGTTTTTTGTTTGTTTGTTTTTCTAACATTTTTATTTATTTTTGGCTGCATTGGGTCTTTGTTGCTGTGCGTGGGCTTTCTCTAGTTGCGGTGAGCGGGGGCTACTCTTCGCTGCGGTGTGCGGGCTTCTCATTGCGGTGTCTTCCCTTGTTGCAGAGCATGTGTGCTAGGCACGCGGGCTTCAGTAGCTGCAGCACGCAGACTCAGTAGTTGCAGCACATGGGCCCTAGAGCACACGGCCTTCAGTAGTTGTGGCACGTGGGCTCAGTAGTTGTGGCTCGCAGGCTCTAGAGCTCAGGCTCAGCAGTTGTGACACATGGGCCTAGTTCCTGCGCAGCATGTGGGATCTTCCCAGACCAGGGATCAAACCCGTGTGCCCTGCCTTGGCAGGTGTATTCCCAACCACTGTGCCACCAGGGAAGTCCTAATTTTAGTCTTAATTGATTCATTTGGAAAGTATTTAATACCACTGAGACTATAAAGCTTCAGATTCAGCTTCCATGTAGCCCAGGGATCCCCAACTGATTAGGAACCGGGCCACACGGCAGGTAAGCGGTGGGTGAGCGAGCGAAGCGTCATCTGCTGCTCCCCATCACTCACGTTACTGCCTGAACCATCCCCCCCACCTCATGCGTAGAAAGATTGTCTTCCGTGAGAAACCGGTCACTGGTGCCAAAATGGTTGGAGACCGCTGATGTAGCCTATATGGCTTCATACACAGGCTGTGTTCTTTGGCCGTGAATTTTACCCATAATTCTGTGGAATTGCAAAGGAGAGTCATGGATAAAAATTTTACGAATAGACACTGAAACTCTTTTCACTATTATCACTTTTAATATTTTTATCACTAGAAAAAAAGGCAAGAGTTAGAAGCAAAACTCCATCAAAAAGAACAGGAAAGGAAATGTATGCAAGCTAAGGCAGCCCAGGTAAGTTGAAATGTGAGCAGGTAGGCTCCTCACATTTCATGCTACTCTTTATATATAAATAGGTGTAGATGTGCGCTGCTTTGATTATTTATCATTTGGAATGGTCCAATATATAAATTTGCAGGCTTAGCTTAATATGGAAAACTATAAACATACTTTTACAGACAGAAAGTAAAAGCTGAGCAATTCTTTAGGGTTTTTAAAATTGTGGGCTTTCGATCAGCTTTATTTTTTTTTTAATCAATAGACTAAAAACTGTCAGCGACTGTATACATAATATAATACGTAATCATCTAAAACTTTTCATATTAGTCACCATTGGAAATGTTTGAAAGCCTCATTCAGTATCCTGCTTGTAAGTGCTTCCCTTTTTTGGTGGCCTCGAGACACCAGGACAGTAGCTGAGGTAGTGGGCTGCCCAACAGGTGCTGATCCATACTAATTTACAAAAGCCACCATATAAGGAGAATAGGCTCTGCTCATTCCTAGCCTTGAATTTGTATCCCATGCAGTGGCCACCAGGTAGAACAGGTGAGGCAGTGTGAATTCACAGAATCATTGAGTTTATAGATACCAACTAGAACTGCATTTCTAGAAGATACAGCCACATTTCTATATCCAACAAATCTTACAGGCTAAATAAAATACTTGTATTTATAACTGAAGACTCTCCCCATGTGAGCTTTTTAATTCAAATACCTCTCCTTTATTGCCCCTCCCCTTCCAAAGTCTTTAAGTTTTATAACATTTACATGTATGTTTTCTCATAATATGAACCCAAGAAGCAGGTCCTGATTCCAAAACAATTAGGAGAGGAGGCTCTGCAGTTCAGGTTGTGGTCAGATGCCAACGGTGTCCTGGGCTCGCTTCATAAATGTGCTCGCAGGACTATAAACATCTATTATCTCATCTTTGGTACCTTGTCTGTTTTTTCCAATGCTTCCCAGAATTCTTCATTGACTTAACATATTCTCTTTCTATTAAACCCGATATATTTTCTTTCTCAAATATTTACCTTCTGATCAGTTTGTATGTATTTTTTACCTCTCTGTGCTTTCTGAGTTATATAGTCATGTGGCTTTATTTTTGACCACCAACAAATTTTGAAATTACTTGATTTCTCTCCCCATTCCACTTTTTAGGGTAGGCAGGCCACTTTACTGTGCCTCTGTTTCCTCACTGATAACATGCAAACTTTAAAGTTATGCTTTATATACATTGTGGTGGTGAGTTCTATTGTACATGAAATACAGAATTAACAAGTTCATTATTTTATGAATTTAAAAAATTATTTTGTGGTAGTTTTGTTTTGTATTTATCAGGCAAAAAGTTGGGACCAAATCAGTTATTACTGATAATATATCAGTAAAGGTTTTGAGTTCTTATAGTGAACACTGTTGTGGTAGAACAGAGGCCGGAGTTGATACGTGGTTCCAAGTCTAACCATAATTTGTGTAGTCCTGGGCGAGATATGTAACCATTCAGAGCTTGGGATTTTACCACTGACACTGGTCTTTATTTTACATCTTCGTAATGTTGGAGAGATCGAACAAGAGAAAATATAATGAAAGCACTTAAAAATGTTAAAACTCTGCCACAGAAATATATGACAGCTCCTGGGAAGAATTTAGGAAGTTAAAATAGTTCACATTTTTTTTGTTTTGTATACTTTTCAAACTCACTGGCTTCATAGGTCTTCCAGAGTAGTAATTTCATGTTCATGGAATTATATCCATTCAGTTTACTGTGTATAAAGCATCGTTAGATGTGCGGGAATGTAGACCCTCCTGAGAGTAGGAATCCCTGTGTTCCTTTGTCACTGAATAAATTCTGTCCCCAAAGAATGCAGTCATTGTGGGAAGCATTAGTAATGATCTCAGGATGTCTTTTAACTAATCCATTGGTTCTGAGTGTTGGAGCTCCATCATCATTTCCTGAAGAACTTTAAAGTACTTTTAAAATATAAATTTCCCCAGCCTACAATGTTTAAAATCATGACGTCTGGAGAGGCACCTGACAATCTGAATTTTCTCATAAACTCCAGACAATTTTGATACATAGGCAGGTTTGAAAACCACTGTTCTAGACAAATACACACGAACACGGACGCACACTCACACACACATACCTGTGTATATGTATATAATTCTATTTTTTAAGGAAAGTTGAAAACAGCAGTCCTTGTTTGAAATCCTTAGTAATTGTTTGTGGAATTTGTACCATATTAAATTAATGTAGTTACTAAGCTTCTAGAGAAAAGGTCTTGACAACGTTCTCTGATATACCTCCCAGTTCCTTTGGACGTAGATTTCCAGTTCCTTTTTCTTATATTGCTAAGTGTATCAGTTTTTAAAAGAGGAAGAAATTGTACTTTGTTCTCCAGCTGCTTTATGTCTAGCGCTGTTGTATATGCTGTGCGTGAAAAGAAGAAAATGTTGAAACATTGGTTTGGAGTTAGAAATACTGCCTTTAACTCATTAGATATAATTTAAGGACCAACCTCAGATAAGGAGCTAAGAGTTTCCAGGCTAAGTGAAAGGACAAATTATAGGACAGCTTTTTAAGTAAATTGAGAGAGTGGTATTGATTTAAAATATTGGATAAATGTTGACGGATTGATTCCAGATATAAGTACACAGCTGTGATGGGTTTTTCATTCTATAGTATATGATACTACTGTAGGTTTTTATTACAGGCCTTTACGTGGCAGATCTCAAATTTGAATCACAGCTTTTATTTCTACGGTATTAACTTTAGGCTCTCCTATTTTTCCTCGTTGCAGACTGGTCTAGAAACAAATAGACTTATCTTTGAAGATAAAGCAACTTCATGTGTTCCCAATGCAAAAAGAATTTAAAAAAGGAAGTCAAAACCACCAGAAAAGGTATGAAAAAAGAACCATTAATCAAAGTGCTGGTTATTACTTGGCGTAGTTTATGTGAAAACACTTATAAACCATGTGGTCCTTCAAACTTGGATGAATAAATCTCCTTCATTCTCAGTTTCTTCATTGGGAAAATGGGGATAAGTAATATCTAGTTCTACATTTTCACCCTGACAGTGAAATTATATATATGAAAGTGTTAGAACTACATAGCACCGAACAAATGTTAGTTATTATTCAGTATCGCATTCTCTTCTGAACTTAAAAGTTTGTGTATATACATGTGCACGCGTGTGCGTGTGTGCACACGCACACACACACACACACACACACACACACACACAGAGTTTCTCTACTGAGACTCTAACTGTTGTTTTGTCAGGAACTATTTTTTCTTTCCTAGCCTTTCCTAGGCTAGGATATGTGTTGACGAGTATTATTAGGAGCTCCAGACCATAATGCCAATAGAGATAAAACAAGCAGTAGCCCAGCAGTAAGCTGATGTTTCAGGTTAGTCCTATATATAGCCAGCTTTTATCATCATGTGAGTAAAATTGCTCTTCTTCTTTCTTTTCCATGCAGAGAGGTTCTAGGAACTATTTTGCTGCACAACCACATTATAGATTATGCTTGGGTGATATGCCATTTGTAGCTGGAAAGGTGAGTTGGTCGAACTCTGGCTTTTTTTGTACAGCTTAGATCTTTGAATTAAATCCACTCATCTGCCTGTATACCTATAAACGGTGGAAATCTTTTTCTGCTTTTTTACCAGTTGGATCATAGTGATGTGAGAATGAGATGAAGGAAAGTTTTATGGGACTGGGGGAGCAGGGAGGAGACTGGGAGACTGGGGGGACACTTTAAAGCAGGTAGAGTATATGCAGAAGGGAAGTTATGAGCAAAAGCAGAGACTGTGGTTTGCAGAAGGTGTGGTTGCAGATAGGAAATAGTATATTTGTAGCCCTGTTGATCTGTATTTAGATAGAGATAGATATTTAAATGTAAAGAAGTCACATCCTCTTTGTCCTCACATGCTTATTACTTATAGGATTCATTCTCCAAGAAGCAGTCATACATAGACTTGAATCTTAAGTTCCTTTAGTGCTTAAAAATGTGGAGATGATAATTTTATCAAATATGAGCAAGTACTGGGTGATTTCTAAGGAGTGCTTAACACTGTGTTAGTTTTTATACCACTTTTTCATTAATGTTTGTGTTGCTGGTTGTTTCATGTATAGATGCCTTGAGTATCCAACTAGATTGTGAATTCGAGAAGCTTGAGGAGTAAATTTTAATTTTAGGTATTTATTTGTTTATTTTAACCCCACAGGAAATCCTCACTGAAAGCTTAGGGAATGAAGTATTTCCTAGCTTTTCCACTTGCCCTTTGTAGATGCGTGCGGCCAAATCACTTGTAAAAAGTTTTGTCGTTGGCTGTCCTTTACCCTAAATTTAACCTCCTCTTAGATTGCAGACCATCTTTTGACCTACCAAGGTCAAAAGGTTCATCTTTGAACCTTTATTCCTAACCAAGGTTCTTCTACTTTGCCATAGAATCTTTGAGTTGGGCTGGAAACAGTTTCTCAAAGGATGACCAGCTGCATTAGAATCATTGACTATGCATCTGAAAAAGCAGGTTACAAAGCCCCACCACAGTTCTACTAAATCAGAATTTTCTGGGTGTGGGACCTAGAAAGTATAGTCAGTTGTTCCCGAGTCTCAATCTAATGTTCATTTAGATTTGGGACCCACTTAGTACAGTTCCCTGTCCAATGTTTGCATTATATAAACATCCAGAGTAATGGTCATGTACTCTGCCCAAATACATCTACCGATGAGACCTCATTATACCCTCAAACAGCCCTTCCCAGTTCTAGACAGCTTTATTTGAAAGTTCTTAAGTGAGATGAAATCTGTCACTATAAATTCTACTCATTGGTATTTTTTTCTGCTCTCAGGAATCCACATATAGACCAAATGAACCCTTAACTTTAGGAAAATTTTAAAACTTTCGAAGATAGCTGTATCTTTTTTTTAACCTTATATTGATAATAGATTAGGTCAGGAAGACTAATTGAAGAACCAGTATACTGGTAAAACTAAACTGTATTTTTTACATTGCTTCTCTTTATTGGGCAAAGGAAATTTTGTTTCAAGTATAAAAGTGAGTGAAAACATAAGGAGTATGTAGTTTAAACATAAATGTTTAAAGTTCCATGTTGAAACTCAAGATGACCTGGTAGAAAGCTGAGATTGTGAGTTCCAGGACAGCTGAGACCATGTTTTATACACTCTGTGTCTCCAGCAATTAGCCCTGAGCCTGGCCCACAGTAGGGGGGAAGGCACTCAGTGTTTGCTGAATGAATAAAAGTGTCTCCTGTATCCACATCAATATTTGGAAAAAAAGAGACCATCTACTTAAGTTAAATGGTCCTCCTTCACCCACTGAACAGACTTGTCTTCAACATTACTGCCATAGACAGAGTGTTTGTCTCCCTCCAAAGTTCATGTGTTGAAACTTAAGTGATGGTATTTGGAAGTGGAGCTTTTGGGAGGTGATTAGGTCATGAGAGGAGAGCCCTCCTGAAAGGGATTAGTGCCTCTAGAAAGAGACCACAGAGAGGTGCTTGCTCCTTCTGCCATGTGCGTATACAGCAGAAAGACGGCCATCTATGAACCAGGAAGCCTGTGAGCTTTTCTAAAATGTATATTTACAACAGATACAGTGGTTTCCAAACTTCAACTGAATTTAATACTATGTGCTTTGAAAAAGAATTTCATTATTTCCCTTGTAAGATAGTTTTTCTGTATAAAATTTTAAATACACAAAAATAAAACAAAATAATTTTACTTACTTATCGTGCAAAGGAATTATGGAGCTTTTCTCAGTCTTTTATTATCTTTTGCGTATGTTCACACACTGTGATCATACCATGCATACGTTTTTTATTCTACTTTTCTAATTTTTCTTTCTATTATAAACATATTGATAGAACTTCATTTTCCTTTTTTCCTGGAAAGTAAAAAAAACTTTCATAATACACAGGCAATATATGTTTTTTCCAGTTAAATAAAACAATACAGATGAAAGATACACAGATTATACAAAATGAAGAAACTTTAAAATGTGGAAGTTTAAACAGACTCTTCTGCTTTCTCCCGTTGACAGTCGAATACATTTTAAAAGGGAACACGCAATCAGCAAGAAACAAAAGGCCAGGGAAGCTCCTGTTGATCCCCTGTCTAAATATATAACATTCACTCATGTCTGCGTGTCTGCCATCTGAGGAACCTCATTTTGGGGCCCAGAGTTGAGCTGAATTAAAGTTGGTTGGGGAGGCTTAGGAATTGCTTATAGAACCAGTCTCCAAGGTTCACTAGAGTATCACTGGAACTTTGCTGGTGTTTAAAAAATGTGTTTATTGCATCTTCTCTTAGGGATAGCAGGGTCTAAAATTGGAAAAGAAGACTTTCATTAGTCACTTGGGGAATGGTAGTCCAATGATCACTAACCTCTTAAGAAGAGCAGTTGGTTAACTTAGGGCTTTGGACTTGTTCCCTGGTGTATGCAGGTTGGGGGTGAGAGCTGGATCTCTGAGCCTCACTGTCAGAGCTCGTACTTCTCTGCTGTGTCTCAGAGTACCAGTCGCTCTAATAAATGATTAGGAAAACAATGTTGACCTAAAGAGGCATCAAACTTTTACCTGTCCAAGGTATCCACATCTCAGTGGGTCTCAGTTATATCACCTTTCTGAGATCTTGGCTAAGATAAACGGATGGGTACCAGATGATTCCACCAACTCCAGGCAAGTATTAAGAGCAGCTTCTCTCTTTCCTGGGAAATGGGTCAGTCATGTTATCATTTGCCATTGCTATCTTGGACATTTGTTTAAAAATGAGCTATATAGAGCTTCCATGGTGGCACAGTGGTTGAGAGTACGCCTACCGATGCAGGGGACATGGGTTTGTGCCCCGGTCCGGGAAGATCCCACATGCCGCAGAGCAGCTCGGCCCGTGATCCATGGCCGCTGAGCCTGCGCATCGGGAGTCTGAGAGGCCCGCGTACCGCAAAAAAAAAATAAAAATAAAAATAAAAAATGAGCTGTATAGGTTGGCTGTGATGAAGTTGGAAGAGCTATATATATTTTATAACATCTATTAGATATTCATTTAGTACTGTTTATGTGCTAGGTATTTTTCTAAGCTCTTTGTATCCTGAATTTCATCACATCTAAGATGCCGCTGATTTTAAGCTACACCATTCTTTTTTATACCACTGAGGTAAGTAAACTATGCTATGCTATTGACTGTAACTAGCACCTCAATTTCAGACATGTTAAAATGTGAAAAATGCATGTCTTAGAATCAATGAAACATGGTATATTAATGCATGTTGTCATAATTAAAACAACTCTAGGAGGTAGGTTCTATCATTATCCTCATTTTGTAGATGAGAAAACTGAGGCGTAGAGAGGTTCCACAGTGTGCCCAAGATCACACTGCATTTGCACCCAGACAGTCGAACTCCAGGGCCCAGCTCATAACCACTGCACTCTTCTCCCTGCAGATAAGGAAAGCCAAAAAAAAAAAAGTCTCAGAGAAGTTATTTTAAATATTTCTCTGCATGAGGAGACTCAAAGTTATTCCTGTCTGGAGTTGTCCCCTAACATCTGGACCAATATCCAACAGCTGAGCAATCCGGAAGTGCTCAGGACTTCTATGGACCATATGTCTTTTTAGTGCAAGCACATGCGGTGAGAGTGTGTGTGTGGACACATGGCTTCTTTTATGAGGACTGAGGTGGTCTAGTGTTACTTCTAGACATCATCCAGGGTTTAGCTTTGCTAGAA
>NW_021147149.1:19876-21906 GCF_002837175.3 Physeter macrocephalus
TGGTGGGGAAGCCAGGCCTGTCCCCTCTTCACTGTTGAGTATCACCAATCGTAGAGATACCAGCATCAGAGGTTCAGCCAGGAAACAGCGCAGCCAGATCACCATTCAGGGAAGCGTAATCTCCAAAGTCATCCACACACCCTGAGCTTCTAATCAATTCTTTATGCTGTACTCTTATATGTGTGCCAACTACTAAGGATCGCCAGACATTTGAGGAAAGTCTTAAACCTGAAAGATAGAAACCAACTCAAAACAAAACAAAACAAAACAAAAGACAAAAAATACAAAGAAGTTTCAAAGAAACAGACTATGCATGAGGGAAAAATACCTCCAAAAGCCATTGACATTTTAGTATTTTCTGAGAGATGAAATAGGTGCACCTGTGAAACAAAAATAGGACCATGGTAGGGGGCAGGGAAGGAAGCAATATACACTTGAAAAAGCTAAGGGGACGGAAATGAGCTGTTAAAAATTAAAAGTGTGACAGGAGAAATGAAAAAGACAATAGAAGTAGGTTTACAAGGTAAAGATGAGAAAAAATTTCAGAAGATAAACATAGTGATAAAGGGATAGAAAATTGGAAGAAGAAAAGAGACAAAAATTGGAGGTCCAGTCCATGAGGTCTGATATCAAAAGAGTTAATGTACACAGGGAAAAACTACAGGAAGTTGTCAAAGAAGGAACTAAAAAGTTTTCATAAAAGTAAAGAACCAGAATTTTGACACGGAAAAAATTTCAGAGCACTGGGACAAAGAAAAGCTCCTGTAAACTAATAGAGAAGAACACAGCCAACTAGGACGAAGAATCATCCTTACATCTCCCTTCTTCCTCACACCGTACTCACAAAACAATAAAAAAGTTAATAAAACAAACCCAAAAACCTCAGTTAGTAATAAAGGTGTAATTAAAATGGAAATTAAAAGTACAATTAACATATAAAAAGGAAAAACCCCATAAGATAATATTTATCTGTCCCTGGTTGGGCAAATAACTTTCTACCTTTTTAAACATAAAGGCCATGAAAGGCATTACAAAGGAAAAGACTGACTCAACATTTTAATATATTAAACTGAAATGTATGCCAAAACTATTTAAAATTAAATATAAATTAAATAAATGGCAAACTGGGAAAAAACTATGAACAGATTAAACAAAGGGTTTAATATATAAAATATTCACATGAGCAATGTGTAAAATGTTCATATAGTGTGTAAAATATGCAAAATAGTCACATAATATATAAAATGTTCCTGTAAGTAGATGAGAAAAAACACTAGAACCATATTAGAGAAAAATGGGCAAAGGATATGATCCCATACAAATGGTTAGCATTCATTGAAGAAGAAAAAGTCAGTCTTAGTTGTAATCTAAGAAGTATAAATTAAAACTAGAGCCACACTTTTTCACCAAAATTTTTCACAATAATTTTCTTACCAAATTATTAAAGATTGTTTTTCAGAGTAAAGTTAACGGTGAGGATGTAAAGTGATACGTTTCTGGAAAGTTTTGGCAATACATGTTAAGGATTTTAAATGTTTAAATGTTGCAGTGCGGTAATTCCATTTCTAGATATGTAATCCAAGGCATTTCATTATTTAACTAATTTTTTACCAAGTATTCTGATCTAGGTACTGAAGTATAGGATATTTATAAGGGATTAGTAATAGTTGTGGAAAAGTAAGAAACAAAATAACTGTCCACTACTAGGGGGAAAGTTGAGTCACTTATCTCCATCAAATAGAATTTATTTAGCCATCAAATACTATGGTTATAATTATTTTCAATAAACGGTAAGTAGACTTTGTAACTTGAGAAGAAATTTATTGAACACAGCACATAGATAATGGCTGTCAGCAGAAACAATGGCTAACGTCTGAGGCATTCTGTCAACAATCCTCATTTGAAATAATAGCTTTGAAATATGCACGGAACATGAAAGACAAGAAGGCTTTCCTGCTATCCTGAAATTGTTCACCAATCGGGACAATAAGCAATCTGGACAATGGCCACAGTGAGAGGATTTATGAAAC
>NW_021147150.1:0-701 GCF_002837175.3 Physeter macrocephalus
TACGTGGTTGTAACACAAGAGAAAAAGCTCTTCCCGAGTGAGAGAGAAAAAGGAGTGGGGGACTCGCAGCGGTCGTCTTCGACCCCCTCTCTGCAGAGAAAGAACAAATGCAGTACGGCTACGGTGCCTGGCGCGCAGAAGAGAACTGCAGAAGAAGAGTACGTCGGAGAAAGCCCGCTATTCGGAGAGAGGATGTTGATTATCCACAAATGTGTTCATGGGCAGATTTGCATCCCCACGCAAGCACACGTGCATGTCTGTGTGAACATAATAATGTAGCGAGGGAGGGGGACGCACAATCATTTGTGGACGTGTATAAATTACGTTCACACTCGTAGTACAGACGAATAACACACAGTGTCTATGTGATGATGAGACGGTGCGTACTAACGCCGGTACACAGGAGGACTCATCCACGGGGGTAGCACATGTGCAATTCTGAGAAGAGTTATAGTGGTAAACACACACATATACATACTCGCCACTCGGGGGAAAAGTGCGTGTGTAGAAATGTGCGGTGGAGTCACCCCTCTGCCGGCAGACACGGAACAGGCCGGGAGGACGAAAGTGCGGGTGACTTCGCTGCTTCGTCTACCTCGCGTTTTGGTCGAAATTCAGCCTGCGCCCTCCGATGCAGGAGCCGTGCCAGCAGCAGCAGGAACCTCACTTCCACAGGTGTGTAGGAGCGCGGCAGAAGGAGT
>NW_021147150.1:3862-4165 GCF_002837175.3 Physeter macrocephalus
TCGCAAGAGCTGTCGCACAGCATCCCTTTAAAAGCGTAGCTGCTCGCGTCGTACATATGTACACGTATACAGACAGACAGAGACATACGCGTACGTACGTACTGGGAAAATATCTGCATACATGCAGTTGTGTCTCCAGGCGTATCTCTAAAGGCACATACGTAGATGTGGAGCAAGAGGTACTGTTCAACTTATCCGGGTAATAAGTAATTATGCTGGGAAGTCGTAAAATCTCCGGCGTCGCCTTGCACTGCAGAGTCAAAATTCTCGACCCCACACTGCTCCTTTTTGTAGCGACGCTCA
>NW_021147150.1:5802-7086 GCF_002837175.3 Physeter macrocephalus
AGGTATGTGGATACGATGCGAAAGTTTGTTTATTTCTTCCACCCTACAGTAGAGCGTTCACAGGTGTCCCAACAAGACGTGTGTGTCACGTGCGTCAGTCCAAATTGCTAACACAAGGTAATATCCACTTTTTCAACGGGAAATGTTGTTACTGACGTTCCACCCCACTTATTTTGCGTCTGCAGCTTGCAATGTGGTCTATCAGGAATCCTGTCTTCCACAACTAGCGAAGTTTCTTGCTTCTGAAAAGTACGTGCGTCACGTGTACGTACATTAGAAGCCGCTGCACAGCCATGTGGTAACTCCACCTCCTCGTTGCAAGCACACAACAGTGTTCTAGTGCACCGGTCTCACTTCACCTCTGGTGTCTTCGATCTTCGTCCTCGCCCAGTTTTCTTCCAGTTGTGTGCCCTTGTACACAAGCACATGTGTATACTTGCGTCAAGTTGAGTTGCAACCAATTTGTATTTTGCGTTGCTCTTTTCTCACGGCCTTGCCGCGTCATGTGCCTGTCGGTCTGTTCATTCACTTCTGGCGCGTGTTTTCGTTCACGTCCGCTTAATTCCCTTCCACCCTCTGCACGCCGTACACGACGCGATATATCTAATTCATGGCCTCTTATCGTGGAAGTCAGCAAAACCAGCCTTTTGACGCTAAAAGGTAAGCTTGGTCGCCGTGCTTATCTGTTAAGGACTTCCTTCTGGGATCTCCCACATTGTTCATCAGTATCTCTGTATGTATATATACTAAATATAGATGTGAACGCATATGTAGACATATCCACATACGTCCAACTTTTCGCGTGTGTTTTCTCGGTGTGCAGTGTGCGACGGTTCCGCTCATGCGCGATAAGCAGCGGCAAGTTTTCTGCGTGGCGTGCGAGACTTTTCTTCTAAAAGAGGAAGACTCGAAGGAGTCAAACAACAAGACGTCTTCTGTAGACGGCCAACAGCAGAGACAAGTACCAGGCAACGAAATGGCGATTAGTGATGGTGAGAAGCACCATCGCCGTGTCTATTTTTTTCTTGGTGGCACCTGATATCGCTTCTCTACCACGCGTTTCATTGGCGCAGTGCAGCGTCATCCTTGTCGAAAGTCACTTGTGTTTCAGTCTTGCCACCTTAACGTGTTCTGCAGCAACTGTATACTAGAAGGGGAAAGAACTTGATCAGGAAGCATCTGCGCAGATGAAGAAGAAACGTCTCTATGGAAGTGAGTATATATGCATAGGTATACATATATATATATATATATATATATATATATATATATATGTGTAGAAAA
>NW_021147150.1:10688-13807 GCF_002837175.3 Physeter macrocephalus
TTTTCTCTATATGCGCTTGTCTCTCCCCTTTCCTCTCCTCCTCTCTATGCAGATATTCTTCCTCGTCTGTATCTTTGTACAATTCTCCCTTTCCTTGTTTACAGATATATATATAAAGATATAGATATATATACCTCTTTCGCTCTCTTGTTCCATGTATATATATATATATATATACGTACATTTGTCTCTCTCCTGCCCAATATATAGCTCCTCCTGTCGCCGTTTGTATGTATACATACATTTGTATATATGTATGTATACTCCTCTCTTTTCCCCCCATACTTACGTATATACCTATACATTCGTTTGCGAGCGCTTGCACAGTAGTCTTCCTTTTCGCATGGGATCCACGCGGACTCAGAGAAGGCCCATATATGCCCGGCAGATACATATATATACATGTGTATATGCGTGTATGGATGAACGTTACGTGCCTGTCTGAACGTATCTCTCTGGGTAACCCATATACATGTCTATAAGTACGTGTAACTGATCCTGCCAAGTTAACGATGTAGCTTTGCACGGGTCGATATGAATAATTGTGTACCCGTTTGTTTTTCTCGTAGGATCATACTGTACGCCGGTGTACGCGCGCAAGTAGACACTGAGTATACACTCTATACGAACATAGGTAATTATGCGCTGTAGAGCATAACAGTTCTGCTAATTGCTATTTACTTGGGTCCTGGGCAGCACCTGTTTATACACACGCCAAGTAGGTTTATCCGTGCGGGTGGATGTTATTTCAAGGAACTGCGGCTGTCCGGTATCTTTTCCGCGACTCCTTTCATTCATTTAGTGACTCGATTCGTATAAATCTACATATGTCTGTGTTTACATATGCATAGAAGAACACAGGTTCTGACTACTACTACTACTACTATTACCTAGTGTAGATTTTACCGCCTGTTCGTTAGCATGTGTCTGTACGCACCTATTGAATACCGGTATCAGTTGATTTTCACGCAGTCGCATATATATATATATATAGTTGTGCAAGCCTACGTGCGGAATCTTGAGGACAAAACAATTGCGTCGTGGATGTTCATTTAGGTATCGGGCTTGGCTGGACCTCCCGGGCGACAACTATGAAGGAGCTGTTGTTGAAAGGTACGTTGTGCCGCATTTCTTACTTCTTTGGCACACATGTGTTTCCTGCACCACGCTTTTCTTTCCTCGTGTCCAGGGAGATGCCTACTGCTCCATACCACCCATTATGCTCTTATTCTGTTTAAGACCGTCTCTATCTGCCTGCGGTCAGTCATACGTGCTTGCCTATGCGTCAGTGATATGGAAGATGTGTACATGTCTCCGTAGACATGTAAAAGAGAGAGGGATTGTTATGCATTCCTATGTGTACACATAGAGATGTACATGTGTACCAACTGGTCCGATGCCGGATGGTTTTTTTTCTCACGCATCTACGAACGAGGAGGCAGCAGGGGGAAGCAGCTTGTGGTGGCTCACTACCCACTCTGTCATTCAAGACGGATTTTCGGTAGCAGCAGTCAAAGCAGCATATGGAGTAAGCTTGGCGGAGGGCGTTCAGGACTGGGACCCGTCAGCGTGCAATAGAAAGAAATAAAATGTGTATATAACTCACTAGTAATAGTGATAACGTAGCAGTATCAAACGTCGTAGGACTAATAGTAGCAGCGGTGGTACTGGCAGAAGGAGTATTCGTAGTCGTACTACTTGTAATACTAGTGGTCGTAGTTATAGTAGTAGTAGTGGTAATAATTGTGGCTGCGATAGAAGTACTGTAGTAGTAGTAGAAGCAGTAGTGTAGTTGTATGTGTAGATGATGTTGGAGGAGATTGAAACTACTTAAAAGTTATTAATGCCAGCCGCAGTAGCACTGGATGTAGATGTTCTGATCGACTGGGTAGTTGTGATGATCCGAACAACAGAATTTATGTAGAAGCGACACGTGAAGCATATGATGTCAGAAAAGTCTCCTGTTGTAAACTGTAGTAGTAGTAGTAAGGGTTTACAAATTACGAGTCAAGTTTAGCACCAATAGCGTTTTTTTGAGTGGCCAGAGGGTAGCAGTAACAGACGGCAAGTCGGCCTCATCATCTTGTTTCTTTCAAAAAGCCCTAACAGTAGTCATAGTAGTGATTATAGTAGACGTGGTACACGTACATGTTGCCTTGGTAGTAAGGCGTACTGGGGACGTATATGGGGCTGCAAGCGTGCATCTCTAGTGAGCGGAGAATTTTTTTTGGTTGAATGGAGAGTTTCGATCACTGCATTTGGCTGTTGCTGCTTGCAGAGACCGCCAGGTATTCTCCGCGTTGCATGCAGCACTGCAGGTACTGGACGATTTGCGTCGAGTCGAGTGAGGACACGATGAAGTACAGCTTGCTCTTGAAAAGTTCATGCCGGAAGAAGAGAACAGAAGGCAGGAAAGGGGAAGAAGAGCTTCAGCGGTCAGACGCGAGGAAGAGCAAGAACAACTACGACGTGAAAGCCGTACAGACATGTAAAAGAACACACTCCAAGATGGCGTACACAGAAGTGTCCGTACGACATACAGGACACTAGGTACACTTACGGGAGAGAGGCACAACAACCACTATGAACGAGAATCCGAACGCCCATACAGCCTGTTGTTTCTATCCTTGCGAGTAATGCAGTTATTTACGCGTCTGCACAGTCATACTTGCTTAGGTGTAGTATGTGTCGGAAGACCTGTGCACACATACACATCCTGTAAGTTTACAGAGATGTAAGCATTAAGTATGCGTAATGCATGAATTGTGGGACGGCCGAGAGAAAGGTCGAGGCCTGTGCACGTATTGCCCAAGGATACATCCATACACGCATAGACAGGGGATGCTGTCTGTATGGGGAGGTGACACCCATGTAGAGAAGTACTGTTTTCAACTGCATGTAGCGGGGCATGCTCCTGTAATTAGCCAAGCGAATTTGAAGTGGTTATGATATTATGTGGGCGCATCCCTCTTTCGCGGATTCGTACCCAAACAGGCACGTCTGTGCAAATGTTTACGTCTGTGTTCGTGTGGACGGGTGTATGTATATGTGTAGGTGTACAGCGTGCAGGGTGCATCCATGTGGACAGATAGACATATGTGTACAAATGTGCTTAGGTG
>NW_021147150.1:20550-21895 GCF_002837175.3 Physeter macrocephalus
AGGCTGGGTGTGCTTGCACGCCCTAACGCACCACCCGTAAAGCCTGTACACACACGCAGGAGGTGAAAGCATCTCACTTCTATTTGATTTGCCCTTGTACACACATTGTATATTATGCCGCCTGCAACAGCAACGAAAACAGCCGACGCGAACCAGTGGGAGACTTCGACTCGATGATACACTGTGACTGCGTAACGGGGTGTACGGATCATACACGCTTATACATTTAATGTCCCAAAGCTGAAGACTGAAGAAGACACGAAACAGAGCCGCACCGCGACCGAGCCAGAAAACTTAACACGCAAAACATATAGTATGCTGAGGAGGTTACAGCAAACAACCGCCGTCTCGTGCAACTAAAACGTATACAAAGGCTCTTGGGCCACGTACAACACCAAAACACACAGCGGCAGGTGCGAGGGGGTGTCCAGCGTCATATGAATCTTTGCTTACGCATCATGTCTAAGTGATATTCTCGCACACGCATATATGTTTATATATTTGCTTGGGTATAACTGGAGATGCCATGCACCGCTGTACTCACTGTACTTACACTGTTGTACGACAAGCACGAACTGAAGACAACTGAGTGGCAAAACACCCCGAAAACGATGCAAAGACTCAGGGACACGTAAACCACTCACTGAGGACATGCACACATGTATACATGTATGTACCGAAGAGCAGAGGATGTAAATATGAGGTTGTGTGAACGTATCGCCTCCCGTGCGCTGTACTACGATGCACGGCGAACGTGTAGCTGTTCGCGTCGACACCCACGATAAGAAAAAGCAATAAATCACAACAGTCGGATCAGGTGTTAACGAGATTCAAGTTAGGAAGTTTAACACCACGTAAGAAATATTTTAGTAGAAGATGAATCACACCATAAAGTCTGCTCGATTGAGGACACACGTGGTGCACCACAACACCAACGGTAGGAATTATATGACGCTTCTAAGTACAGAGAGGTTACCTCTTTTGAAGAAAATACAAGACATCACAGCTTCACGTGTACGTAGGTTTGCAACAGATACCTGCACAGCAACACGCAACAACTCTATACGAACGGTTAAATGGATACTGCGGTCCTACCGGTAGCACAACAGTAACATAACGTCTGGTCCTATTTCTTACATATATACGTTAAGGAATACCACTCTAAATTAAAATGTAGCAAAACATCGATCCACAGGTACTGCGTGTGCGTGTGTGTGTTACAAACAATCAGTCATAATTTGCCAGTATCGGTGGGAACTGAAAAGCCAGGTAGTTCACGGAAAAACGACGTCAAAAAGACAGTGTTGGCACCTGCAGTGTATCACTCCAGTAGTTGCACGTGACT
>NW_021147151.1:0-757 GCF_002837175.3 Physeter macrocephalus
ACGTCGAGAGATCAGATACTCCCCTCGTATCCATCAGGCAAGCTGCAGCAGCAGCAGCAGAGAAGCTACTAGGAGCGAAGAATCACGCATAGGTGGAGAGAGCAAACTGCACAGCAACGAGCGAGACGAATAGGCGCCGCTGATGCAGGATAGCAGCAGCAGGAAGAGACTTCACTCGCAGCAAAAAGATTTGTATTTGGAATCGGCAGCAGCAGGGGAAGCTGCATGAGAAATTGCAGCAGCAGCAGCGAGAAGGCTCGGCGACGGGCAGCGGCAAGGGGGTGCCGACTCTCTTTGCAAAGGGAAGCAGCAGGACGAGTAGATTCACTTTTTTTTTCTTCCGTGTGGGCAGTGGAGGAAAGAAAAGAGATGTAGTCGTACTTAGTCGTGCCCCGCAGCGGGGGTTGCTGCTGCACAGCAGCTGGTGCATGCAATTTTTGTGTTGCACACACACAGACACTGGGGCAATGAATCCCCGAGAGGAGCCCGAGAGGCCGGTGGTTCAGCCGGAGACTGAGGGAAGGAGACAGAGACAGGAAAACGGGGAACACTCTCAGAAAAAATATGCAAAGGAGGAAGGAAAAAGAGAAGAGATGAGATAGGGCGGACCAGAGGAGGAAGGAGAAACAGGACACAACCACGGAGAATGGAGAAGTGGTTCAAGAGCGATTGGCACAAAGTTACAGAGGGGGAGGAGGAGAGATGGAGTGGTGTGCGCAGCAACAGAAGAGAGAAAGAAGGGGCGCGATAGGGAGAG
>NW_021147151.1:1888-4325 GCF_002837175.3 Physeter macrocephalus
TCCCCCCATCCAACCGTGCATCTGCGCTGCTGGTCGTGCTGCGCCCCCCGTATAGCGCGGCACAAAACGCAGGGACAGCTCTCTGCTCAAAGGAAATATCGCGGCAGCATCAGGCCTCGCAAATCTACAGGCCTCGACGGGCTGCGTTTGTGAGCATTATGTGACGATACGTGTGAGGAGGGGCGGCAGCACGTGCGCAGCGTCAGCTTCTGACGAGTGACGGGGTGGATGTCCTTCCCCGTCTGTTTTATGTCAGATACACACACTTCGGCCCATCATGCAGCGAGAGCAAGACGTCTGTAGTATTCTACATGCAGAGGGCGCCTGGCTCCTGCGTCTAAAACTTGGTGGCGGTGTGTCACAAACAGATGCACTGCATAGAGCCTCACGGATGTAGTGACGGGTGTGGGGTGGGTGCTTTGTTGTTGCTGCTCCGTGGCCTGTTCTGGTTTCGCTGACGGTCGGTGTGTGGTGTTGCTCCGGTAGAGAGATCCACACGCTGTTCCGTCATATATGTGTCTATGTGACGTAGGAAGTTCCTGCAAGAGTCACGCACATATAGTCAGTTGAAGCTGCGCTGATGGAGTCTTTTTATTACATGCGGAGGGGCTTGCAGCGAGGACGTGCACTTATACAGAGCATTGCCCTCTTCAGTTGTGCGCAGACGTAAACCGACTTGACTGTTTGTATGTGTACACGTAAGTGCCTGTGTATGTGCGAGGGGAGTTTACCTTGAGAGAGCTGGAGGACACTGCCGCTGAGCTCTGTCTGCCATTCGGACGTGCAGCAGGGATCCACCTATTGTGTCATTTCTTAGGTGATTCCGATTTCGCCACTCCCCACTGCGTGGATAGGCGCCACTTCCCTCAAATAGATACGCCTTTCTCGTTTCCAAAACATTAGAGCCACGTTTGTGGAAGGGTCACACATACAGCTATTTCCTTCAAGATACGTGTATATGTATATATGTGTATATATATGTGTAGGCCTAGATCAAAGTACTTGGGTATGTGCAAGTACACGTACGTCTGCGTTGGTGTGGGTGACATGTTGCGGTTGCGTGAGAGTAAGAGGCTGCACAGGTGTTTGTGCAAGGAGTCGTGCATCACCTTTGCAGGGGCGCCTTACAACTAATTTGTGAAGACTGTGCGGTGCAGCTGTTCTCTACTGGAAAAATTCGTCTCCTCTTGCGCTACAGCGCTCACTCTGGCATAAAGCCCGCCAGTCACAGTCGTCGTGCGGCGCCGCGTGTGAGGGTATTAGAACGTGTAATATCTGCGCAACGAAGTCTCTGTTGCGTTAAAATGGAGTCTCTCCCTGTTGTTGCTGTTGCTGCTGCTGCCTGCAGCGTGGCCCCCAAGCCAGTCGTGCTGCGCTCTGGCGACGTCCTGATCCTAAGCGGGCCCGCGCGTCGAGCCATTCACGGTCAGCAACGCAGGTTACCAGTTGGGCGCGACGTCGCCAGACTTGTAACGGCAACGTATCATGAAAAAAATGGCTTTCTCGATTTACTGCGGTGGTAGTGTGGTGACTTCAGGGCTGCAGTAGCGACAGGGAAAGCGCAGCAGCGGTACGCGACATAGCTGCGAGGGCAGCAAGAATGAATGTAACAAGAGTCACAGCAGCAGCAGCACACCACATCATTACATGAAGTGACCTACATTTGGTCACACTCTGTTCCAGGAAATAGCTGTGGATATATCATTGAGACGGGTTATCGGAGAGGCTCAAACTGGTCATGGACCGGAAAAATAGCATAATTCCAAAGAGTGCATAGCAACGGGACTGTGTACGCTGCACAGGTCCTTTCCTGAGGGAGATGCTATTTCGAGCGGTCGCGTGGCTCTACAAATTCTAAGAATGAGGCATGTGACCGGTGGAACCGTTGGACTGCTAGACGGAAGGGTTCTGTAGTAGAAAATGTTGGGACTGCACAAAAGTTCACAAGTTACAGGAAATGTCTAGAAGCCGCGCTACGTAGACCGCTCTTTGGGGACTTCATTGACTTTTTAGTTTTTATTGGAGAATCGCGGAAGTTTGTGGAGAGGAGTGAGTCAGGAATTAATGGCGCGGACCGTTGTACTGTTTTCTTTTGTGTCCAAGGCCTCTGTGTCCTGTTGTCAGCCTCCACTCACGTACTTTCTGCTCGTCTACGTGTGCACAGCTGTGTACGTGCGGCGGATATGCCTTGCTCGCGAACGCCAGTCCCTGTACCTGCAGGACCCTTCTGATTTTGCTTTCTCTCGCGCTTTGAGACACAGCTTCCAATTCATTTTTGGTTTCACCAGCACATCCCAATAACGCGGGGGAGAAACGTGCTGCTTAGGAATGTGCACGGAGGCTGCTCGAGGCTGCAGGCTTCTCTCGTCCTGCTGGCGCTTTTGCCCATCCACGAGTGTTCACTGTTCACAGACAGACACGCATGTGTAAACATTTA
>NW_021147151.1:4901-6978 GCF_002837175.3 Physeter macrocephalus
CTTTGAAGCAAAAGGCGTCGCTAGTGGAGCACCGGCTCCCACGCTGAGAAGGAGAGGGCACTTCCCAAAGGAAACACTTCTTGATGGACAATACTCACTGCGTGATTTGGACGAAGTGCATGAGTTGTTAAAGAGTTTGCGGTTAAATATCAGTTGTCGCCGCACATAGGGTCTGCAGGTTTTGGTTGCGCGAAAGAAGGACGCAAACGGTCGTTCGAAACGCAGAGTGACAAGCCGAAGAGGAATTACCGTCTCAGCCGCAGAAAACTTCTTTGTGCGGCTGCAGCTGTGTCGAAACAGAAGACCGGGCGCTGTCAGCGAGAAGCTCGCAACTTCGTCACTCACATTTATACATGTGACGCGTATGTGCGTGTAGATGTGCTTACCTCTGCATGGAAGTAAATATACTTATGCGTTCGAGTATATGCGCGTGTTCGTGCCTTTGTAGGTGAATGGGCCTATGTCCTGGTGCACAGGGCACATTGTTTACTTTCTTCTGTTCCCTGAAGATAGGAGTGGCAATTTCGTCCCTCGAGGCTTCACATGAGTTCTGCGTTGCTGCGCAGCACCTTAGTCAGATGTGCGTCTTGGTTGTATATTGTTACTGAGGATATGCGTGTCAGTCTCAACGAGCATATTGTAATCGCTGATAAATGCAAAAGGAGGAGCACATCTGCATCAATGCAAAGATCCCTCCGTACTTCCGTTGTCCACGTGAAGATAGGCATACGTCTGCGTAGACCGAAAGATTTCTGCCGATAAGCCAGTACCAGCCAGTCATTGCGTACATAGCAGGGTGAGTATACATGCGTTGGAGATGGTAAGTCGGGAGCGCGAGACCAATATGAAGCCAACAGTACAACGGTGACTCCGTAGCTGAGCGTTAGCCGTCTTGCAGGCGTATACTGTGCAGAAGTTCCCCGAGCCGGTTCCGCTGATGCAGGTGCTACCACGGATGTGCTTCTTTGTGAGGAATTCGCCTGCACATTTTACAGCTGTCAAACTAGCTGCGCATTCTGCTCAGACGATATACAGAAATATCGCGTGGGTGTTTGTCTCTCTTCCTGTACATGTCTACATAGTGTATATACATACATACATTTATAGTATAAGCAGATACGCTACACGGCAAGTACATACAGAAGTAGTCCGGCCTCTGCAGAGAAATGCGTGCACGCATTGTCTCCTCAAAACAAACGATTTTTTGCACGTTGCTGGAACAAAAGGTATCAGAGGCGCTGGCGTGGCATTGACGAGCACAAAAATACGTTGCAACCGTCTGTGCCTTAATGAGTATTCGAATGCGCTTAGGTATGGTCACCCTGTACCGAAGCTTTGTTTGTTGACGTAGAAGTAAGCGAAGCTTTGCTTGTTGACTTAGAAATAAGTCGTTTCGAGTCCTCGAGTGTTTGCCCCCGATCTTTGTATTTGTCTTTCATTTTACGTATCCGTTTTCTCGATGCTTCAAAACATAAACGTGCACCATCCAGATAAAGGCTCCTAAGGAAATGCATATGCCTGGCTAGGAAAACGCCTTTAGTTAAGTATTCCCACACTTTTTTTGTACGCAGAGGTCGGTCATCATACTTACCGACATCAACACATGCGTACGTACGCATATCTGCACACTACCTGTTTTGCAAATAACCGTGAAATGCACGTGTGCGCACTGAAAATATATGATAAAGGGAGTGGTAGCAAAGCGATGGAATCTGACGTTGGCAGTTCGTGACAAGTTCTCCTCATTCCTGGTGATAAGCCGTAATCACGCGGCTATTAAGGGCGGCAAAATATGTACTGCCCCTTTTGTGAGTGGAACTCGTTTGATGGGTCGGCGAATGACCAGTGCGTTCCCCATACATGTATGCGGTTTCGTTGGTCATCACACCTGTATCCAACTGTAGATACGGGACAGCCTTACCGCCGGCGGAGCGATGGTCTGATGAACTTACAGCAAGGAGGCCTTTATTCAACAAAAGCATGCGAGCAATGACCTGCGCGGTGGAGGACGACTTACGAGCACCTTTGCCGACCACTGCGCATATATCAAGATAAGCGTGAACGTCTGTCTCAACTA
>NW_021147151.1:7734-10913 GCF_002837175.3 Physeter macrocephalus
CAACCTCAAAGACGTACACCCGCATTCGCATAGGGGTAAGTATGGGACGCCCTCGACTGCTACAGGGCAGGTGCCCCTATTTCATGTCTACCTCATCAGCTACCGGAGAACGAGTGTTTGGCACTGCGATTATGTTTCAAAGTTGTCCGGATAAATTGACAAGTTCTAGCCACCTCGTATGTGGTCATTCCCAACACACTCAACTTGCTGGTGTGTCCATGGTGCCTTGCACCTTGCAGACGGAGGGAGCTCCGGCTGATTTGTCCCTGTGGGGCAAATACCACTTGGAGAAAATTCTTGTCTATCATGTAATTTCTCGGTGGGAAGGACAAAGTCAACCGCATCTCCTGCACTGCAAGACAGACTTTAGTGTTTGGGGAAGCGCTTGTACCGAGATGTGTGTACACCATATATTGATTTTGCCCGGTAACAAGTGCACTCGTATTTGACATTGTTATTGATATGTTCATCCGTACGTAATCAGCCCGCCGTTGCACTCGCGTGAGCTCAGAGACCGTGGTGGTAGCTACGACACTGGACTGGCGTTGCTCTGCACTGTTGCTTTTCTGTGCCACGTACGAAGCTGGATAGATGTGATACTTATTTACTCCGTGTTGTGCAATGTCATTTGTGCATGCAGAGAGGTCGCGCTTCACTATTCGTGAGTTTATATATCTTTCGCCGCTGGCAAACTAAATTCGATTTTCTTTGGATGCGTGCAAAACATCTCTACATTCTGCTGTAGAGTAGAACAAGCTCGCTGATGTGCCTTGTGGGCTGTCACCATCCACGACAACATCCCGTACACATTCATAAACGCACCAAAATTTTGTGATAGTCTTGCTTGTCGCAATGTGTTTTGAGGGATACGCTCATCTGTATATTTCCTGCACACTTGTACAAATTCGCATGTATCTGCAAATATATGAAAGTACATGTACCGAATTAGGGAAGTGTCCCCAAGCTTTCCTACTTTCCCCCACGGCAGGCGTCGACTTAATGTCTATATACACCGTGCTTAAGTTGCTGGACACTTCTGTGCAACCGTAGGACCCCTGGTGTTTGCTCCGCTGCGGGATGTTGTATGCCTCAAGAAAAATTCGACAACACGCAAGGATGTAAGACATGTGGCATACATTTTGGTTTCGCACACCAGTGCTGAGCAGCGCAGTGTCTCGTGCCAGATGCTTATAGCACTTCTAAACTCTTTGCAACGGATCATGTCCCTGGTGACTTGTTCGCTAATACCTGTTCCCTTGATTTTGAATGACACCGAGATACACCGGCCGAACGCGTGGCAACAGCTTCGTGACGGTAGGAGAACTTTTCACATCGTGACGCTATTTCGTTTTCTTGATTAACTTAACGCGGAGGGGGGGCTTAGAACGAAGAGGGAATTTGAGAATTTAGTCACATACGAGGAATTGTTTGCGCGCACGGGCACTTCCGGCACGGGTGCTCTGATGGACATCGGCTGAATCATGGCGTGCTTTTGGGGACCCCCATTACTTTCTGTTTCAGCGCAGTTTCTAGCCAACACCTTCTTCTGACGGGGGGAGACAAGTGATAAAACGTGTGTTGAAATTGTGTCTAAATATGTGGATACCGTTGTGACATGAGGCGGTCTCTTGCTGCCAGGGCTGCGATGCGTAGAACAGTCCATGACGAGGATTCTGCTCCTCGCTCAAATGCTTTTGGTGCTGCTGAAGGGGTTTACATCTACCGTCTCGTTAAGCTTTGTGGCGAGCTCGGCGCATACGGGTCCGTCAACGGAACCCAGATAAAGTAACGTATGCCCTACAGCATATACCATTGTAATTGTGATTTTTCCTTCCACCGCGCTCCAGACAGTATTAACGAAATATCATGACGATACGCCTCATCGAGTACTGTGCTTGTGGTCCTGCCCTCAGTCTTCCTCGTTTAGACAACTTACACGCAGGGTCTGCTGTGTCATCGTGTATATACACATTCAATAACTGCTTAACGCCTCTCGGTAGCCATCGATACCCTGCGGTGTAGAACGGAAGTCACCCATCCTTCCTTTGAACACTGCAATAAATGACTTCGCCTAGCGCCCACTGATAAGTTGCGTTCAACCTGTAGAAGTGAGGGGGAAATGTGTTTGTGGCCTAGACATCACTGCTGCCTCCTAGAGCATAGACAACTCTCGCGTGCATACCGCGAAGAGGCATCTTAGACCTGTAGTAATAATATTACAAAAACTTGGTACTAGTCGGTAACTGTGCGCATTGAAAACTGCTCTGGGCACCGGTACGGTGACGATTTCTGCGCTCACTTGTGCTGTAGAAGCGTTGGTAATCCAAAACGCCTCCGTTTTGCGAGCACCGTGGTAGCGTTTGTTGCAAGGCATCACGTTGTAACAGGCTGTCTTTCTCATATAGCGCACTGGCACCCAGGGGAACGTGTGTAGAACCAGCACGCGGTTGCAGGTCCAGGTATGCACCCATTACGTTACATTACTTAACTTCAGTGCCCCTCTGGTAGATTTTCTCCATGTGACTGCGCATCCTATATAATTAAGAAGCGTGTAGGGCAGCTCTTTTAAAGGATATCTGACAAGCTTTTAGTATGCCAGTACAAACCTCTTGCTGTGCTCGGCGCCGCCATATCCACCTTCAGCAAAATGTACCTCACGTTCACACTTGTGGAAAGCGTGCGCAGTCGCCCTGAAGTTGTATCCTCCCTACTCCACTGCAATATTATGAACACGTCACGTCTTAGCAAGTAGTACTCTGTTGGTGGTAACAAGCTTGACCTAAAAAAACCTCACTAGAGGAATATATGTGATTATTCAAGAAAATGAAACCGTTGAGCAGGAAGGGAAGATAACGCACTTTCAAAACCGCTAATACACGTTAGATGACTCAGTATCATTTTCTTTACTTGAGAAGACATTTCTGCGATGTGGGACGTGGAGCGTTACTAATGCTGAGGCTTGATGCGATGAAACGTTTTCCGAAGTACTGCGATAGTGTCCGTCCCGACATTGTAATTAACGCAGGCCTTTTCTGTTGAATCAGAGCCTGGCGCGAACTGTCACAAGTTTTTTTCGTGCTGCGTAGGGCTTACACCAGTGGCTTCATCCTTGAGTTCTTTCTGCAGCCCGATCTTTGATGTTCCTCATCTAAACGCTGTCTTACCTTCTTCCTGCGAAC
>NW_021147151.1:13413-18837 GCF_002837175.3 Physeter macrocephalus
CTTTGAAGCAAAAGGCGTCGCTAGTGGAGCACCGGCTCCCACGCTGAGAAGGAGAGGGCACTTCCCAAAGGAAACACTTCTTGATGGACAATACTCACTGCGTGATTTGGACGAAGTGCATGAGTTGTTAAAGAGTTTGCGGTTAAATATCAGTTGTCGCCGCACATAGGGTCTGCAGGTTTTGGTTGCGCGAAAGAAGGACGCAAACGGTCGTTCGAAACGCAGAGTGACAAGCCGAAGAGGAATTACCGTCTCAGCCGCAGAAAACTTCTTTGTGCGGCTGCAGCTGTGTCGAAACAGAAGACCGGGCGCTGTCAGCGAGAAGCTCGCAACTTCGTCACTCACATTTATACATGTGACGCGTATGTGCGTGTAGATGTGCTTACCTCTGCATGGAAGTAAATATACTTATGCGTTCGAGTATATGCGCGTGTTCGTGCCTTTGTAGGTGAATGGGCCTATGTCCTGGTGCACAGGGCACATTGTTTACTTTCTTCTGTTCCCTGAAGATAGGAGTGGCAATTTCGTCCCTCGAGGCTTCACATGAGTTCTGCGTTGCTGCGCAGCACCTTAGTCAGATGTGCGTCTTGGTTGTATATTGTTACTGAGGATATGCGTGTCAGTCTCAACGAGCATATTGTAATCGCTGATAAATGCAAAAGGAGGAGCACATCTGCATCAATGCAAAGATCCCTCCGTACTTCCGTTGTCCACGTGAAGATAGGCATACGTCTGCGTAGACCGAAAGATTTCTGCCGATAAGCCAGTACCAGCCAGTCATTGCGTACATAGCAGGGTGAGTATACATGCGTTGGAGATGGTAAGTCGGGAGCGCGAGACCAATATGAAGCCAACAGTACAACGGTGACTCCGTAGCTGAGCGTTAGCCGTCTTGCAGGCGTATACTGTGCAGAAGTTCCCCGAGCCGGTTCCGCTGATGCAGGTGCTACCACGGATGTGCTTCTTTGTGAGGAATTCGCCTGCACATTTTACAGCTGTCAAACTAGCTGCGCATTCTGCTCAGACGATATACAGAAATATCGCGTGGGTGTTTGTCTCTCTTCCTGTACATGTCTACATAGTGTATATACATACATACATTTATAGTATAAGCAGATACGCTACACGGCAAGTACATACAGAAGTAGTCCGGCCTCTGCAGAGAAATGCGTGCACGCATTGTCTCCTCAAAACAAACGATTTTTTGCACGTTGCTGGAACAAAAGGTATCAGAGGCGCTGGCGTGGCATTGACGAGCACAAAAATACGTTGCAACCGTCTGTGCCTTAATGAGTATTCGAATGCGCTTAGGTATGGTCACCCTGTACCGAAGCTTTGTTTGTTGACGTAGAAGTAAGCGAAGCTTTGCTTGTTGACTTAGAAATAAGTCGTTTCGAGTCCTCGAGTGTTTGCCCCCGATCTTTGTATTTGTCTTTCATTTTACGTATCCGTTTTCTCGATGCTTCAAAACATAAACGTGCACCATCCAGATAAAGGCTCCTAAGGAAATGCATATGCCTGGCTAGGAAAACGCCTTTAGTTAAGTATTCCCACACTTTTTTTGTACGCAGAGGTCGGTCATCATACTTACCGACATCAACACATGCGTACGTACGCATATCTGCACACTACCTGTTTTGCAAATAACCGTGAAATGCACGTGTGCGCACTGAAAATATATGATAAAGGGAGTGGTAGCAAAGCGATGGAATCTGACGTTGGCAGTTCGTGACAAGTTCTCCTCATTCCTGGTGATAAGCCGTAATCACGCGGCTATTAAGGGCGGCAAAATATGTACTGCCCCTTTTGTGAGTGGAACTCGTTTGATGGGTCGGCGAATGACCAGTGCGTTCCCCATACATGTATGCGGTTTCGTTGGTCATCACACCTGTATCCAACTGTAGATACGGGACAGCCTTACCGCCGGCGGAGCGATGGTCTGATGAACTTACAGCAAGGAGGCCTTTATTCAACAAACTCGCGCCGAAGTCCAGTAAACAACGGACAATTGTACTTTTCCTACGTAAATGCATGTGTTGCAAATCCCAAGCATAATATGCATGAGACTTTGTACAACGATACGGTGCATTCCAGCTATTAGTAATATACTACGCATATGTATGCGTAGTCAGAGCCTTTAGAGTGGCCATATGAATAGCACTCGTGCATACGCACAGAGGCACTAAATTACGAACTAAGAAGGGATTTCCCCGGTAATTCACTACTCAGTAAATTAGCGTGTGCCCAACCTCAAAGAGGTACACCCGCATTCGCATAGGGGTAAGTATGGGACGCCCTCGACTGCTACAGGGCAGGTGCCCCTATTTCATGTCTACCTCATCAGCTACCGGAGAACGAGTGTTTGGCACTGCGATTATGTTTCAAAGTTGTCCGGATAAATTGACAAGTTCTAGCCACCTCGTATGTGGTCATTCCCAACACACTCAACTTGCTGGTGTGTCCATGGTGCCTTGCACCTTGCAGACGGAGGGAGCTCCGGCTGATTTGTCCCTGTGGGGCAAATACCACTTGGAGAAAATTCTTGTCTATCATGTAATTTCTCGGTGGGAAGGACAAAGTCAACCGCATCTCCTGCACTGCAAGACAGACTTTAGTGTTTGGGGAAGCGCTTGTACCGAGATGTGTGTACACCATATATTGATTTTGCCCGGTAACAAGTGCACTCGTATTTGACATTGTTATTGATATGTTCATCCGTACGTAATCAGCCCGCCGTTGCACTCGCGTGAGCTCAGAGACCGTGGTGGTAGCTACGACACTGGACTGGCGTTGCTCTGCACTGTTGCTTTTCTGTGCCACGTACGAAGCTGGATAGATGTGATACTTATTTACTCCGTGTTGTGCAATGTCATTTGTGCATGCAGAGAGGTCGCGCTTCACTATTCGTGAGTTTATATATCTTTCGCCGCTGGCAAACTAAATTCGATTTTCTTTGGATGCGTGCAAAACATCTCTACATTCTGCTGTAGAGTAGAACAAGCTCGCTGATGTGCCTTGTGGGCTGTCACCATCCACGACAACATCCCGTACACATTCATAAACGCACCAAAATTTTGTGATAGTCTTGCTTGTCGCAATGTGTTTTGAGGGATACGCTCATCTGTATATTTCCTGCACACTTGTACAAATTCGCATGTATCTGCAAATATATGAAAGTACATGTACCGAATTAGGGAAGTGTCCCCAAGCTTTCCTACTTTCCCCCACGGCAGGCGTCGACTTAATGTCTATATACACCGTGCTTAAGTTGCTGGACACTTCTGTGCAACCGTAGGACCCCTGGTGTTTGCTCCGCTGCGGGATGTTGTATGCCTCAAGAAAAATTCGACAACACGCAAGGATGTAAGACATGTGGCATACATTTTGGTTTCGCACACCAGTGCTGAGCAGCGCAGTGTCTCGTGCCAGATGCTTATAGCACTTCTAAACTCTTTGCAACGGATCATGTCCCTGGTGACTTGTTCGCTAATACCTGTTCCCTTGATTTTGAATGACACCGAGATACACCGGCCGAACGCGTGGCAACAGCTTCGTGACGGTAGGAGAACTTTTCACATCGTGACGCTATTTCGTTTTCTTGATTAACTTAACGCGGAGGGGGGGCTTAGAACGAAGAGGGAATTTGAGAATTTAGTCACATACGAGGAATTGTTTGCGCGCACGGGCACTTCCGGCACGGGTGCTCTGATGGACATCGGCTGAATCATGGCGTGCTTTTGGGGACCCCCATTACTTTCTGTTTCAGCGCAGTTTCTAGCCAACACCTTCTTCTGACGGGGGGAGACAAGTGATAAAACGTGTGTTGAAATTGTGTCTAAATATGTGGATACCGTTGTGACATGAGGCGGTCTCTTGCTGCCAGGGCTGCGATGCGTAGAACAGTCCATGACGAGGATTCTGCTCCTCGCTCAAATGCTTTTGGTGCTGCTGAAGGGGTTTACATCTACCGTCTCGTTAAGCTTTGTGGCGAGCTCGGCGCATACGGGTCCGTCAACGGAACCCAGATAAAGTAACGTATGCCCTACAGCATATACCATTGTAATTGTGATTTTTCCTTCCACCGCGCTCCAGACAGTATTAACGAAATATCATGACGATACGCCTCATCGAGTACTGTGCTTGTGGTCCTGCCCTCAGTCTTCCTCGTTTAGACAACTTACACGCAGGGTCTGCTGTGTCATCGTGTATATACACATTCAATAACTGCTTAACGCCTCTCGGTAGCCATCGATACCCTGCGGTGTAGAACGGAAGTCACCCATCCTTCCTTTGAACACTGCAATAAATGACTTCGCCTAGCGCCCACTGATAAGTTGCGTTCAACCTGTAGAAGTGAGGGGGAAATGTGTTTGTGGCCTAGACATCACTGCTGCCTCCTAGAGCATAGACAACTCTCGCGTGCATACCGCGAAGAGGCATCTTAGACCTGTAGTAATAATATTACAAAAACTTGGTACTAGTCGGTAACTGTGCGCATTGAAAACTGCTCTGGGCACCGGTACGGTGACGATTTCTGCGCTCACTTGTGCTGTAGAAGCGTTGGTAATCCAAAACGCCTCCGTTTTGCGAGCACCGTGGTAGCGTTTGTTGCAAGGCATCACGTTGTAACAGGCTGTCTTTCTCATATAGCGCACTGGCACCCAGGGGAACGTGTGTAGAACCAGCACGCGGTTGCAGGTCCAGGTATGCACCCATTACGTTACATTACTTAACTTCAGTGCCCCTCTGGTAGATTTTCTCCATGTGACTGCGCATCCTATATAATTAAGAAGCGTGTAGGGCAGCTCTTTTAAAGGATATCTGACAAGCTTTTAGTATGCCAGTACAAACCTCTTGCTGTGCTCGGCGCCGCCATATCCACCTTCAGCAAAATGTACCTCACGTTCACACTTGTGGAAAGCGTGCGCAGTCGCCCTGAAGTTGTATCCTCCCTACTCCACTGCAATATTATGAACACGTCACGTCTTAGCAAGTAGTACTCTGTTGGTGGTAACAAGCTTGACCTAAAAAAACCTCACTAGAGGAATATATGTGATTATTCAAGAAAATGAAACCGTTGAGCAGGAAGGGAAGATAACGCACTTTCAAAACCGCTAATACACGTTAGATGACTCAGTATCATTTTCTTTACTTGAGAAGACATTTCTGCGATGTGGGACGTGGAGCGTTACTAATGCTGAGGCTTGATGCGATGAAACGTTTTCCGAAGTACTGCGATAGTGTCCGTCCCGACATTGTAATTAACGCAGGCCTTTTCTGTTGAATCAGAGCCTGGCGCGAACTGTCACAAGTTTTTTTCGTGCTGCGTAGGGCTTACACCAGTGGCTTCATCCTTGAGTTCTTTCTGCAGCCCGATCTTTGATGTTCCTCATCTAAACGCTGTCTTACCTTCTTCCTGCGAAC
>NW_021147151.1:19609-20642 GCF_002837175.3 Physeter macrocephalus
CCCACTTTACAGTTGGTTTTGGCGCACGTGTGGAAAATAAAGGTTACGGTGCATCTCAGTACACATATCTACGGTATATCAGCATACGCCTACACTTGCATCATGGGTGGAGGATACAACTACGCTGCCCTGTGCAGTCGGTGAACTGCACGCGAACGCCCCTACTATAATGCGGAAGAATACATTAGGAGAACAAAGCGTTTAAGTATGTGCCACGACGTAGACCTAACTTCCCATGTGCATCCATTAATGAGGACAGCAGGTGTATATTTCGGTACTTTACTTAGTTATTTGTCATGGGGTAGAAGAGTCATAGCGCAGTACCCAGCATACAAACACTCTTCACAAAGGCCACGACAACGAAAGTGCTGGGGAACAGAGAGGGGTGTACAAGACACTTCTTCTTTTCGCTAAACAGTATCGAAGGAGGACAGGGCTCCAGACAAAGGACTGTTGCCGTTGCTGCCATCGTGTTGCAGCGGGGCTTGGCGCTTGCGCTCCTTGAGTGAACGGCTCATCAAGCTGCACCTGCAAGGAGGGATCCTCAGGAGAAGCAATCGATTCTCCTGCAAGACCAGACTTTGCTGTTTATGAAGCATGGGGACGCAGCAAGCGGACTACAGTCAAAGGTGGTCATCTCATAACGAACTTTACCGGCCGCCACTGTACTTCGTTGCCAATTCACTAGTGCCACATCCACAGAGACAGCAGGAGGAGAGGCAACTGGAGCAACAACCACAGGAGAGAGGACGCTTCCAACCACAGCCAATGCGCGTGGGGCCGCGGCCCAGCTGGAGAGCTGGTACTGGCATAACGGGAGGCTTGTTTGATCCTCACCTACGTCGGCACGATCTCGCTGCTGAGGAGCGTCGAATACAGAACCAGATGCAGGTGGAGAACCACAGTAGCACCACACTTCTCAAGAGTGGCGCTGTTTTCGCAGAAGTAAAAGTGCGCTCCTACAACGAAAGTAGTGGCGGCACAGTCACGGAAGCATCAGAGGCAGGCTCACAATTAGCATTAGTTCGTGGAG
>NW_021147151.1:20660-21894 GCF_002837175.3 Physeter macrocephalus
GCAGGCTCACAATTAGCATTAGTTCGAGGAGGAGTCACATCTGGAGGTGGAGTCCCTGCAGGGTGGGGAACATCCCGACAAGCCGTAGCAGAAGGTGCAACAGCAGTGGATTGTCCTGAATCAGCGGGAGCGCCAGGGCACCAGAAAGCAACGGCGGAAGCAACGGTGGCCTCAGGTGGCGAGGCGACGGCAATAAGCGCTTCAACCGATTCAGTTCAGTTGGACTGGGCGGGCGTCTGGGCAGCCGCAGCCGGTGGCAGCCTTCAAGGATCAAGACGACGCCACCAAAAAGCTTTTACGTAGGAAACAGAACTATACCACTCAAAGTGCACAGCTGCTTAAACTATTTGCGGTCCTTCCCTGTGGACACGTTGAGGCCAGCAGCCATCTTCCGTGTTCGCATGCTGGCTGTCTCAAAGTTGTATATGAATCGATCAGTTGTTTCGTACCCCTCATCCATATTATGCCCATGCCGCTGCATCACGGTTGTGAGACACCGTCGAGTTGTTGTATTACAGACCGTAAGTGCTTCTGCACCTAGAGTGCTTTCTGCTGTGTGCACACGCACGGCACACGGCTGCATTCACAGGCATCGTACTGTGCTGGCAACATCTGCACGGGTATACACACGTACGGCTTGCCGTCCCAGTAGGTCGCAGAGGTACCAAGGTCACGCAATGTAGTGGCTTTTTTATTGTGCAGGGAGCTGCTACCTGGCAGTGCTACTGCCTCGCAGAGGCACTTGGCTACCCGCCTGCCGGGGGCGCAGCCAGTAGCGCCAGCAGCTATTCAAACTCCCGCTTACCTTTTCCCTTTAAACGATAAGACAGAAGTGAAAGGAAGCATTTCAAGCCGTCGACAACGCTCAGCTCTCGCCCTGGCTTCTGTTGCTGCTGTCTCTTCGAGGATTCTGAACTCGCGTGCTGTTCGTCGGAAGGGGAATCTTCCTGCCGCTGACAGGTGCGCTCTGCTGTGCGTTTAACCTGCAGTACCTCTGCAAGAGTAGGGCTGTATGGCCAGAGGTACCTACTTCTCGTTTCCAGTGAATCCTTTCCTCCCTCTGTATGCGTAGATGCATGTGAGTCGACTACACTTTGTCAGTGCTTTCTCAAGTGCCATACTCAAGTCAAAGTCTCTTGGCCTGTGAAATTTGCACCTGTTGGTGATGTGTATTCATACACGCGGACGCGTGTGGAAACCCACGTTTAGAGTGCATGGATTAAGATCATACAGG
>NW_021147153.1:0-466 GCF_002837175.3 Physeter macrocephalus
TGGGAACCCTCAGAAGAGCCTGTGGATTCAGACCAAGCAGAAGTGGTGGTGGCACTCCCAGGGCCTGTGGTGAAGAAACCCTCAGAAGAGCCTGTGGATTCAGACCAAGCAGAAGTGGTGGTGGGACTCCCAGGGCCTGTGGTGTGGGAACCCTCAGAAGAGCCTGTGGATTCAGACCACCTAGAAGTGGTGGTGGGACTCCCAGGGCCTGTGGTGGAGAAACCCTCAGAAGAGCCTGTGGATTCAGACCACCTAGAAGTGGTGGTGGGACTCCCAGGGCCTGTGGTGGAGAAACCCTCAGAAGAGCCTGTGGATTCAGACCAAGCAGAAGTGGTGGTGGGAATCCCAGGGCCTGTGGTGTGGGAACCCTCAGAAGAAACTGTGGATTCAGACCAAGCAGAAGTGGTGGTGGGAATCCCAGGGCCTGTGGTGTGGGAACCCTCAGAAGAAACTGTGGATTCAGACC
>NW_021147153.1:3137-21677 GCF_002837175.3 Physeter macrocephalus
AAAAGTGGTGGTGGGACTCCCAGGGCCTTTGGTGTGGGAACCCTCAGAAGAAACTGTGGGTTCAGACCAAGCAGAAGTGGTGGTGGGACTCACAGGGCCTGTGGTGGAGAAACCCTCAGAAGAGCCTGTGGATTCAGACCCAGCAGAAGTGGTGGTGGGACTCCCAGTGCCTGTGGTGTGGGAACCCTCAGAAGAGCCTGTGGATTCAGACCCAGCAGAAGTGGTGGTGGGACTCCCAGTGCCTGTGGTGTGGGAACCCTCAGAAGAGCCTGTGGATTCAGACCCAGCAGAAGTGGTGGTGGGACTCCCAGTGCCTGTGGTGTGGGAACCCTCAGAAGAGCCTGTGGATTCAGACCCAGCAGAAGTGGTGGTGGGACTCCCAGGGCCTGTGGTGTGGGGACCCTCAGAAGAGCCTGTGGATTCAGACCCAGCAGAAGTGGTGGTGGGACTCCCAGGGCCTGTGGTGTGGGGACCCTCAGAAGAGCCTGTGGATTCAGACCCAGCAGAAGTGGTGGTGGGACTCCCAGGGCCTGTGGTGTGGGGACCCTCAGAAGAGCCTGTGGATTCAGACCCAGCAGAAGTGGTGGTGGGACTCCCAGGGCCTGTGGTGTGGGGACCCTCAGAAGAGCCTGTGGATTCAGACCCAGCAGAAGTGGTGGTGGGACTCCCAGGGCCTGTGGTGTGGGAACCCTCAGAAGAGCCTGTGGATTCAGACCCAGCAGAAGTGGTGGTGGGACTCCCAGGGCCTGTGGTGTGGGAACCCTCAGAAGAGCCTGTGGATTGAGACCAACTAGAAGTGGTCGTGGGACTCCCAGGGCCTGTGGTGTGGGGACCCTCAGAAGAGCCTGTGGATTCAGACCCAGCAGAAGCGGTGGTGGGACTCCCAGGGCCTGTGGTGTGGGAACCCTCAGAAGAGCCTGTGGATTGAGACCAACTAGAAGTGGTCGTGGGACTCCCAGGGCCTGTGGTGTGGGAACCCTCAGAAGAGCCTGTGGATTGAGACCAACTAGAAGTGGTCGTGGGACTCCCAGGGCCTGTGGTGTGGGAACCCTCAGAAGAGCCTGTGGATTGAGACCAACTAGAAGTGGTCGTGGGACTCCCAGGGCCTGTGGTGTGGGGACCCTCAGAAGAGCCTGTGGATTCAGACCCAGCAGAAGCGGTGGTGGGACTCCCAGGGCCTGTGGTGTGGGAACCCTCAGAAGAGCCTGTGGATTCAGACCCAGCAGAAGCGGTGGTGGGACTCCCAGTGCCTGTGGTGTGGGAACCCTCAGAAGAGCCTGTGGATTGAGACCAACTAGAAGTGGTCGTGGGACTCCCAGGGCCTGTGGTGTGGGAACCCTCAGAAGAGACTGTGGATTCTGACCAACCAGAAGTGGTGGGGGGACTCCCAGGGCCTGTGGTGAAGAAACCCTCAGAAGAGCCTGTGGATTCAGACCAAGCAGAAGTGGTGGTGGGACTCCCAGGGCCTGTGGTGTGGGAACCCTCAGAAGAGCCTGTGGATTCAGACCAAGCAGAAGTGGTGGTGGGACTCCCAGGGCCTGTGGTGTGGGAACCCTCAGAAGAGACAATGGATTCAGAACTTCCCGATGTGGTGGCGGAAATCTGACTCTCTTTGCTGTTGTAACTCTCAGAAGAGGTGCTGTATTCTGACCGGGTGGAAGACGTGGTGGAACTCACTGTGCTTTCGCTGGCAGCACTACTTGGATTGCAAGTTGTGGTCGTCTCTCCTGGAATAAAATATGTGGTAGACAGTTGATGAGTACTTGAAGGGGATGCCGTTCTTCCATCACCTTCGGTATTGGTGGTCAGAGGACTGTTGTTAACAAATCTGAAACGTGTCTAGAGAATTGTTTCTTTAGTGAATGTCATGGCTGTTTGTCCAAAATCTTGAGTGGTGGTTGATTTTCCAGAACCAGAAGGTGATGAAGCTCTTATATTATCAGTAGTATGGAAGGTGGCAGATGGCACTGATCACTCTTAGAGTATTGTAGGACAAGTGGACTGCCCGGTGGTAATTATGGCTGACGGTCCATCACCACTAGAAGTGTAGAGGAGTCACCGGGACTTGTTTTGTGGGCATTCTTGGTTAAGGTGTTTGCAGATGACACAGTGGGTTGGGAAAACTCAGAGATGATACTTTGGTCTGTGATTTTGTTACTGAGTTTAGTGGCAGTCTGTCCCAGGCTGCCTGGGACATAGCTAGTCAGCCTATGACACTGAAGCATCGCTTTCCTTTTCAGGGGTATAGGAAGTGTCAGGGGCATCTGTAGATTTGGATAATTTACCAATGGTGATCTAGACCTTTGTCTCTTCTGTTGAGTATAGTAGGTTATTTATAGGGCAAAGTATCACTAGCTAATATTCTGGGGGCTAATGTGATTTATGACTTGAATTGTTAGTTGTATGGCTGTGGATTTTGACAAATCTGTATGTTCATGTATATGCATATATATACATATATACACACATATATACACATATATACATCTATATGATTTTTCTCAACCCACAGTGTCATCTGCAAACACCTTAAATAAGAATGTCTCCACATCAAATATATATGTATACTGTTACCCAATATTGCCTGTACATTCCTCCCGGGCACACTGAGACATGTTCGTTTCCTTTGGCGCTCCTGCATAAATTCAAGCTGATATTTGTACTCACATACCTCACATTCTGTGACTTGCAGGCCACACACTCACCTTCCATCATGTGGCTGATTCTTCGTCTGACAAATCTCTCTTCCTCATCCTTTACATCTGAGATTCCACCTCTACCCCAGCACTTCGCACTGACCCAGGAGGAATAGGAGAGCTAAGGCAGTCACCCATTACTGTGGATAATTCATCCCCTGTCCTTTCTCTCCAGATACACTTACACAGAGGCTAGCCACTCTACCCGGAATACTACCGCCTCTACCTGGCTGTCCCGTGGCCCTGGCGACCGCCCAGATGAGTTCCTCCTCCACCCTGGTCCCACAGCCCACTCAATGGGCTGCAGCTCTCTAATAATGGGAGCTGGGCTTGCACCCTGGGACTGGAGGGCTTCTTCTGTGTTCTCTGTGCCACTAAGAACATGTGACTGCACATGTGGGACTCTGTTTTCCTATGGAAGTTGGGACTATAATCTCTGGCTCCTCTGCACCCTGCCTATAAGACGAATAAGATCGAATATGGATAGAATCTTTGTGACAATTGTGCCATAAATCTAGGGATTATTAGGAATTCCACAGGATGGTGTATAGAAACCTCCTTGAGAGGGCAGGGCATGTGACCTCTTGTCCCTCCTGTCGGTCCTCCACTCCTCTGCAAAGATGCCCTGGGGCTGCATCTTTCTCACCTCTCAGGAAGGTGGACTTTGGCCCCTGGCAGAGGGGACTGTGGAGGCCCTCAAGGCAGTGGCACCCTCTGCCATCCCAGACGCTCCCATTTTCACAGGGTCCTAAAAGAGGCAGACAGTCACAGGGAGAGGCCAGGAGCTGGACCAGGACTGGAGGCCAGGGTAAAGAGGGAAGTGGACAATTAGCGAAGATAAGTCATTCACACCAACAGTTCTGGATCGTTGGCTTTGCAGAGCTACCATCAGAACCTTAGGGGAGAGACTTCCCTGGTGGTCCAGTGACTAAGACTCCACAGTCCCAATGCAGGGGACCCGGGTTCGATCCCTGGTCAGGGAACTAGATCCCGCGTGCCGCAACTAAGACCAGGAGCAGGCAAATTTAGAAAAAAAAAATTAAAAAAAGAACAAGAACATTAGGGGAAGAGTGATATCAAATCGTTGATTAAGGCAGTTCGGGTCAAAGGTGGCATAATGCCTATGATTTGTGGAATTCTAAAGTAATGTAAAAAATTGACAAGATTGCTTGGCTGTTTTGAAGTCAGTAGATATGTTTGTTTTGCGCTATCCTCTTGCCTACGGAGTTAGGTTTTGTGTAATTCAGCACGGGGCAGAGAAAGGGCTGAGCTGAGAGGCTGCCAAGGGTGGAGGTGGGGCCTCCCTGAGTCTTGGGTATGAGGAGGATCAGAGAGAGGAAGCGGCGCGAGCGCACATGCGGCCTCTGGTCCACCCAAAGCAGAGGGTAGCAGGGCTCAGAGGAAACCCAGGCTGGCAGACAAATGAGCCCCTACCCCTCACGGGGGGTCCTGGCCCCCCAGTGCAATTTGGAGCAGTTAAGGCCCATGCGAAGGGACAGTGGGAGTCCACAGGGTGGGAGAGGGAGGGAACCACCCCTCTGCCTTTCTCAGAAGGCTTTGAAAAGAAAGTAATATCGAAGCTGTCTTTTTCCCTTCTTCTTTAAAAAGAAGGGGTTTTGTGGACTTAGGCATTACAAATTTTACTGGACTTTTTAAGTTATAAAAGTAGACTATTGTTGTTGTGACACGTCAAACAATGAGAAAGCATATAAAGGCAATTTATGATCGTGTCCCTAACTGAATCACAAAGAATGAATAGGGGTGGGGAGAGGTGACATTTATTGGCTGCCTATCAAATTCCTGTGTAGCCGTACCACAACTGTAACTCAATGACTGTGGATGTAATCCCCTTTGCCCCCTCTCTGAGAACCTAGAGGACATTTCTGCCCCGTTCAGCCTGAACCAGAGTGGGTGCTCCATGAGCACGTCTTGAGTAAAGGAGTGAATGAATACTGGAAAGTCTACCTGACACTTCTTCTTAGTTATTTAACGTAATCCTGGGAGGTAGACATGAATATTCCTGTTTCACACCTGAATTGAGGTTCTAAGGGTTAAATATTTTCCAAGTTCACCCAGCTGGAAAGTAGAATTCAAGCACAATCTGAAGGTAGCTTTTACTTTTAGCACAAGGAAAGGGTTAAATACTTTCCAAGTTCACCCAGCTGGTAAGGTAGAATTCAAGCACAATCTGAAGGTAGATTTTACTTTTAGCACAAGAAAAGGGTTTCTCGAGTGGCGAAGAGCAAGGAAAACGTTTCAAGCGGGGGGAACAGCATGTGTGGAGGCTCAGAGTACATGTTTGGGGTGGAGCTAAATACTGAGAGACCAGAGGGGGCAGAAGGAAGGCTGGCAAGGTGGGTGTGAAGCCAGCTCTGGACTTGACTCAGCAACAGTGGAGAACACCCAGCAAAAGGCCATGGTCACAACTGTGCCTTAGGAGCAGAGCCCTGGAGTGAGGGCAGTGAGGGCAGAGGCATGGAGACTGATTGATTGATGAGCCCTCGGCAGTTACATGGTGGGACGCCGGGGGCCCCAGTGAAGGCCGGGACACTCGTTGGCATGGCGTCTGGACAGGCTCTCTCTGGTCTTTATTCCTGAATTCACACCATTTACTCCCTTTTCCTGCCACCCACGTCTTCGCTATAGTTGCCGACCAGCTTGAGTGCCCAAATCCCCGTCCTTTTCACCAGGCTGCCCTTCCTCCTGGAATTTCTCATCTCCTTCAGGTCCTAAGACACCACTGCCTCCTAATCACCCTTCTTCTCCTCCCTGGTGCTGTTCTTTCCTGCTCACTATCTAACTGAGACCCTCAAGATAAAGGCTCTGCCGTATCCCCCACCTTCCTGGCAGCAACACCCTCCGTGCCCAAGGCTTTCACTCATTTCTGGGAGGGACAAGGAAAAGGCACCCTAGACGGTGCCCTGTGAAGAGCTTCAGAACCTTCCCAGCCTGAGATTCTGGTGGTCACGTCATCCCCAAAGGATGTGTCAGAGAAGTTGAGCAAACTCCTTCCCAAAGTCAACCTCCAGGGTCAGAAGATGTTCCCCCAGGAAGCTGAGCAAAGGGAAAAGACAGACATTCTCCACAGAAACAATTTACACGACCAATAAGCCTACGAGAAGAACACAGTCACCGTCACCGGTAAGCTTATCACGTTGCACCCCGCTCTGTGATGTTAAGTAACGCAGCTGGTATTGGTTGGGGAATAAGATGCTGATGGATGTCAGCTTAGTATCATATTTCTAAAGGACAATTTGAAGATGTGCATCAGGGATCATGGCAGGGTCATACCATTTTAATGATTCCACTTCTAGTTACTGACCCGAAAGTAAAGTAATCTGTTGCAGATTTTTTAAAAGACTTTCTTATGAGAAGGTTTATTGCATCATTATCTATGAAAAACTGGGGAAAACCTGTCCAAGAATAAAAGAATAGCAGACCGGTTAGATGACTAGGGTATTCCATAAAATAGAATATTAATCAGCCATGGAAACAGAAACTGCCCATAGAATAAATCTAAATAGCTATTCAGAAAAAGACCAAAATGTTAGCAATGTTTATCTGAGTGGTAAGCTTAAGAGAGATTTTCCTCCTTTTGTGTGTCTATATTTTCTAAATGTTCTACCGTCAATAGGCATTCATGATATAATGTCTAAACATAATAAATGCATATGCTGTAAAAATGAAAACTTAGGTGTGCCCAGTACCTTGGAGAGCCCATGCAAAATCACTAATAATGGCCAAGCTGGGATTCCCCACACATCTGTGATCAAAATGCTTTAACAAAAATGATCTAATGTCTGTGTTGCACTAGCCAGCCAAGACACCAGCTCTCCTACCAAACAAGTAAACGTTTACTTTCTTGTCCTGTGTACAGTTCTTATTGCTTCTTTCTTTAAAAGATAATCATTTGAGTTAGGCAGCTGGTTTGCCAGGCAAGTTTTTCACTTGGTGGCATTCTTGGGAAAAAGCCCCCGAAAACACCTTGGGACAAGTCTGAAGATCGCCACCTCGATATAAGACGGTCCCCTCCTGTCACCTCCAGAACACATTTCTGCTTGTGGTGATTCAGCGGGGTCCATGGGAGCAGCCCTGAAGGGTGGGGTGTGGAGCGGGGGCCACGCCTGGGAGGGCAGGTGTCAGCCAGCTACGGGATCTTGTGCAGTTAACCTCTGAACTTCCTTTTCCCCCGGAAAATGGGGATGAATGACGCCTGCCTGCACCACCCTTCTCATTCTAGAACAGGGGTCCCCAACCCCCGGGCCGTGGACCGGTACCAGTCCGCAGCCTGTTAGGAACCGGGCCGCACAGCGGAAGGTGAGCCGCGGGCAGGCGAGCGAAACTTCACCTGCTGCTCCCCGTCGCTCTCCATCGCTGGCATTACCTCCTGAACCATCCCCGCGCTCCCCACCCCCTGTCCGTGGAAAAATTGTCTTCCGCAAAACCGGTCCCTGGTGCCAGAAAGGTTGGGGACCACTGTTCTAGAATATCCTACAAGAGAAGCCATGTGGGGGCCACCAGGCTGTGTCACTCAGTCCTGGGTGTACTTTCAGCCCTGCCACACACGACCTCAGTGACTTGGGCCTGTCTCCTTTTCTGTAAGGTCGTTCCCACCTGGCAGAGTCGCCTTAGGGGTGAGACAAGGCCGGGCCACCTTGCCTCCTCCCCCCACCCCACCCCCCGCCCTGCACACACCTGTGGCGAATGAACGGGCTTCCCAGCTTTCTAGCGCCAGCAGCCAGTGCCACCTGCCCACTGCCTCCCTGAAGGGCTGTTGCTCTGATTGCTGTAGAAGCATGGTATAGTGGGTTGAATTATGTCCCCCCAAAAGATATGTCCAAGTCCTAACCCCCGTACCCTTGAGTGTGACCTTATTTGCAAATAACGTCTTTGCGGATGGAATTAAGTTAAGGATCTCAAGATCAGATCATCCTGGATTTAGGGTGGGCCCTAAATCCAATGACTGGTGTCCTTATAAGAGAAAGGCGAGGGGGATTTGACACAAACAGGGAAGCAGGCCATGAGAAGACAGAGGCAGAGGTTGGAGTGAAGCCACACAGCCAAGGAACGCCAAGAACCACCAGAAGCTGGAAGGGGCAAGGAGAGCTTTTGGAGGGACCCGGCCCTGATGATACCTTATTTCGGATTTCTGGCCTCCATAGCTGTGAGAGAATAAACTTCTGTTGTTTGAAGCACCAGATTTATGGTAATTTGTTGTAGCCGCCTCAGGAAACCAACACACACGGACACCCCCAGTTAGAGCAAGTGGTAAAGAATGTGGGCTCTGGAGCCTGACAGCGTGGGTTCCCATCTGGCTCCTCCACCTGATAGATGGGAAGCCTTGAACTAGTTAGTTAACATCTCCATGCCTCAGTTTCCCCATGTCTAAAACAGAAATCAGTAACAGTACTTCCTCCCAGGGTTGCTGGGAAATTTAACTGAGATAGCATTTAGAACACTGTCTAGCATATAGTAGGCCCTCAGTGAACACCAGCAGTTTTCATTATTAGTGCCGTACCCAGGCAACGGGAGGCGTGGCTTCCTCATGTGTTGTACCCAGGGAATCTGTTTGTCACTATTCCAGTTCTGTCCATAGCTACGTACGGCTTTGTCAGTTCTGAAATTGTCTAAAGCCTTTGAGCATCTACTACTACTTCCTCCCTGTACTGCCCGTCAGCCAGCAAACTCCAGTGTCACCTCTCCCTACAGGCTCCTGGATCAGCCAAGGCGGACAGCCTCTGGGTGGCACCCCCTTCACCCTCCTCCACTGGGGCCCCTCTCGGAGCCCCAGCACCAGCCCTGGGTTGTGGTTCTTTCTGCCCCGTTCCCGTGTTTCCGTCTAATAAACAAGACTATAAACTGGCTTATTCATCCTGCCTGGTTCAGAGCACCTGTCTGGGCAGAGCCAGGTCTCCTGTGTTTGCTGAGTGAGTAAGTTTATTACTCTGCGTAAAACACTACTTCCTTTTAATTGCTCTAAATTTATGTCACCTACCTTTCAAAGGTTGCCCCTTTGTCTGCTGTAAACAAATCTGTTGTGGCCTTCACCACACTTTTATACATTGAATGTTTCCACTTCCACTTTCACCTTTCTAGGCTCCAGAACTCTGACCCCTTGAGGCCCTTGCACTTGGTCCCTGTTCCCTGCTGCCATCCTGAGCAGCTCCTCTCCCCCACCCTTCCAAGGAACACTTTGGAGCTTCATGTACACAAAACAGGACACAGACTCCAATCCTCATGTTGATCCCTGGTGTTGTGTGGTCTTTGCGGCCCTTGCAGCACATGGAGAACGGAGAATTCTAAACCATGTCCCTATCTTTGTCCTCCTTCCTGAGCCCCAGGCCTCTAGGAAAGCTCCATCCAGAAATCCCATGCTCACCCCAAGCTCAGTAGGCCTGCCTGGAGCCCTTTGTCAACCACCAAGAAGAATCTCCTGCTCCCCAGTCACGCAGGTTCTAGAACCATCTATCTGGTGCCCATCATCAAGAGGGACCTTCCTCTCTATTTCCAAGGAAGTTGAGTTCCCAGCTGGACCCCCACGGCCTCATGCCAGGATGGCTCCCGCCGTCCCTATTTGCATCTGTCCTGGCAGGGGTGACCCACGCCTGCTCTGTCCTTGGAGGTCCTCTGGTGTCTAAGAGCCTCCACCTGGTTTCGATGCTCCTGTTACCCAAAGGTACTCCCTCACCAACCTGCTTTCCCCACTGGGCACATGCCCCTCACCTTTGGGACATTCCTACACCTCGACTCCCCTGCACAGCCCTGAAGCGTTTTTCTACTTTCTCAGGCTGCCATTCCTTCTCCCCACTGTTCACTCGTCCAAGACTTCATCAGTCCTCTTGGTGAGCTGGGGTACCAAGAGGAGGGAGCAGATGAGAAACAGAGAAAACCACATATGCCACCAGCGGTCTCTGATCTGACTTCTGAACCCCTCCCTGAGGACCCAGAATGCACGCAGTGGGAGGGAGGAATTGCAGGGGGCTGAGGGCCTCCGGGCGCGGGGTCAGGGCAGCACAAACCTAGTATCATAAGGGTGAGGTCATGCTAATTACCATATAATCATGGGTCATGCTGGCCCCAGGTAAGTCACTCACCCTCTCTGAGTCTCTCTTTCCTGTCTGCCTTCCTTTCCTTTCATAATTTTCCTGATGAGAGTCATATGGGCTACATGCTCTGAAATGGCTTTGTAAATAGCAGAGCCTTCTGCGAGTGGGGGGCTGGGGGCCTTGGGGTATCATCAGACCTGGAGTCCCCCGGAATGGCCCTACCTGCCTGACCTCCCCACTCCTGATGGCTCTGTGCATTTATCAAAGATACGTGCTTTTGACTCCTTGGCGTGCTAATGGATTCAACACGATCTTTTCCATGCAGTTATGAGCACCTTGCCAACAGGGGTCTTTGCCTGTGTGGGTGGCTGTCTCTAAGGCATGGCGGGAGAAACAGAGGCAATGCCCTTGCTGATTTCTGGGTCCTTCATCACTGTCATCATCATCCCCAGCATCCCTCTCCTCGGCATCTGCCTGGGGAGCAGGGATGGGCGGGCCCCTCCTAAGGTTGACCCCCTTCCATAGCTTCCTTTTCTCTGTATATTAGCTTAAGGCTAAAAATGTCTGTAATTAACATAGTTTCATAATGTCCCTAAAGCCACGAAGTTCACACCCCCAGTCCTGGCTCCTCTTCCCTTGGCTTCTCCCAGCCAGCGCCGCTGCCCCCAACACGTCTTGGTAGGGGAGGAAGAAGTACATCAAGGCATGGCCGGCTGAGGTGGCCCCTAGGGGCCTAAATTCCTGCGTGGCTTCTCTCACGGCCTCCCTGAAGGCCTCCAAGACCCCCGGCCGCAGCTCCCACCCTCCGCTCAGCACACACCCTGCAGGTCCTTCAACTCAAGAGAGGCCTCTTTCACCTGGCACCTTGGGCTCCCTCCCCCAATGCCCCTCAGCCCAGCATCTGCCCTGCCCACCCCTTCCCAGGGGCTCTTCCCTGTCTCGGGGGAATCAGAAAGTCTGTTCCGCGTGAGGGAACCCATGGGAATCGGCTTGGAACCAGTCTCTTCCCAGACAAACGGCCGTGAAAAGGTTTAACACAGAGTCTGTCTCTCCCTCAGCCCTTTAGCCACTTCTAACTAGAGGGGCTGCCCCTGGCGCCCCCGAGGCTCTCCCCAGGCAAGGAGGGAAGCTGCTGGACACCCCGTGGACTCCTGCCCTCCCTGGCCAGGGCTGGCAGCCTGTGCAGCATCTCTGTGAGGTTTGGAAAGGGCCGCGCCTTGGGCTGGGGCAGACCCCGGGATGAGGGCAGGCAGAGCCCCCTGTTTTCCCGGGGGGGAAGCCTGGAGAACACAAGGGGTGGATTCCAGCTCCCACTCAGCCCCGGGGTGGGGCTTGGTGCAAACTTGCAACAGCACGGCACAGTCCAGGCCCCTTCCTCCTCACCCACGGGTCTCCAGGGTGACCCCTTTAGCTCCCAAAGGCAGGATGAGGTCATGGCCTGGGTGTCCAGCCCTTGGGCAGCCCCCTCCCCTGAAAAGCGAGGGAGGGAAGGAAGAAGGGAGGCTAGCCCCCTGCGGCCCTGCCTGAGGCCGGCACACACCGGGACCACCGGGGAGCTCGGGCTGTATCTCACTCACCTGATGTTATGAATGTGGCGGCGCTGAGCACCCAGAGCCAGAGAGCCCTTGGCAGGATCCGGGTCACCAGCATCTCCCTGAGAGTGAGGCCCTGGGAGTAGGATCTTCCCACATCAGAAGAAACGAAGAAACGAGTGCCTCCCAGGGAGGGATCAGCCGTATCAAGGAGCCCGGAGACCTCTGCCTCGGGAAGGACACTGCCTGGCCCCCGGTGGAGGTGAGACGATGGGCTTGGTGGGTGACACGGGGGGTTTGCCAAAGGGCAGCCGGCCAACCCTCCTCCTCGCTAAGAGACCTGAACCTCCCTCCCCGGGATCTCTATAGTGCAAAAGCCAGAGTCAAGGGTGGGGCAAGGCAGGAGGAAGGGGCAGGGCGCAGAGGCGTGACAGTGCGTGACGGTTGCCAAGATGCAAGGGCCAAGAAAGCCCAGGAAGGCGATGACTATGGAGGGAGGGTTGACAGAAGCCTGGAAGGAGCTGCCGGAGGGACCAGGCCAAGTGAAGGACCCTCCGCCCTCACTCCCAAGAGGCCCCCCTTCGGGCCTTCCTTCCTCAACACCCACTTCGAGCTGGCCCCTTCCGACGAAGGGCGGTGCCTTCCCCCCGAGCCACCTCTGACCACCGGTGCTTCTCCAGGGTGGGACTCCCACTCCCGCCTGAGGCTTTACGGTCCTGGGCTCTGCCCGCACACCGGCCACTGCCGGCCTCTCTCCTGTCCTGGACAACGGTCCCGGGGGTCGTTCCGACAGCCCCACCCAAAGAACCTCGTCCTGCCAGCCCTGACCACCCTCAGCTCAGTCCGACAGCCTGTTGCTGCCCACAGAAGTGGGAACAAGAGGGCCCCAGACCCGGGCATGGCAGGCCCTGGCGGGAGCGTGGCTGCCACCCAGGTCTGTGGTCTCAAGGTCTTTCGGGATGCCCGGCTTACCCATCAGCGCCAACGACAGCTGACTCAGCTGGGGTCACCCACCTCCCCGACTCAGCCATAAGCTCTTACCGTCAAGGGGCACAGATGACAAACCCGGCAGGCTCCCACCACCCGCTCCCACCCACTCCCTGAGAAAACGGGTCCTCCGATCGCGACGTTCCCTTTGAAGACGGTCACGGTCCGCTGCCCACGGAACCCTTCATTCCTCGCTGGGAGAGACCTGCGCTCCCAGGCCCTCCTACATCTCCTGACATCCTTGCCCCTCAACCGAGTGGAAGCACCAGAGCGTGAGAAAGAGAAAGACACAGAGCAGCTTCTTTTACAGTAAATGCTATATTATGTTCAGCTGGGAGAACTGGAGACTTGCAGACTTCCCGTCCCCAGGTGAGTGAGGTCTTCCTGCAAAGGAGGCTGGGGGCTTCTGTCTTCAGAGGTTATCGCGGGGATGGGGGTGAGACCAGGGAGAGGAAGGGAGGGAGGGGCGGGGAAGGGGGTAGGAATGGGGGGAAGCACCGAGGGAGGGGAGGGAGAGTTAGGGGAACGAGCAGGAGGCGCCGGAGGAGCTTTCCCGCCTCAGGACCCCACTTCCTCTCATCCTCAGGGACCTGGGGAAACCTATCTCCCACTCCCACCCACCGGGATCCAGGGCCTTGGGGGTGACAGGAAGAATGGAGCCTCAGAATGGGGGACCTGGCCTAGGGACCACCACCTGGGGGTCCTAAGATGCAGAGGGCATCTGTACCGAGCCAGGGATCGGGGGAGAAGACGAGGGAGGATTTAGGACTGGGGCACTGAGATGCGGGGGGCAGGGGCGTATTTAGGGCCGAGGGTACAAGGACGGGGAAGGGGAAAGTACGGGAACCGGGGGAGATGCAGGGCTGGGCGCTGGGGTGTGGGGGAGGAGTGACTAAAGAAGTGGGTTCAGAGGGGAGAAGGTGTAAGGGATGGGGGCAAGGGGTGCAGCGGGGAGTTATATGAGGAGAGGGTAGGAGGATGGGGCAGGCTGCAGGCTGGTTACATGTACAAGGTGAGGACCCGGCAGAAGGGACGCACCCAGGAAAAGGAGACATGGAGGCCTGAGCCCTGGGGAAGGGCATGGGGATTGGGGGCCTCAGAGAAGCCATACAAGCATGAGGGCCGACGCAGGAAGGTCCACTGGGACAGAGGTCTGACCAAGCACATCTGGTTTTCACAATAATCCCACAAGGCATCAGGGCGAGTGGGCCACACTCATTTTACACGTGACACAGCCGAGGTTCAAAGAAGTGACTGACTTGCCCAAGGTCCCACAGTGGAAGAGCCTGGATTTGAACTGGGTCTCCAGGTGGGTTTCACACAAGTCGGGAGAAGGACAGGGGTCAGGGGGAAGTCTGATGCTGCCCGAGGAAACCAGGAGACTGAGCCGCAGGAGTCCACCGCCTTCTCTTCAAAGGCAGTGCAGATGGTTCCCTCCACCGTCCGCGGCAGCGTGGAGAAGGCAGTGCGGGGCTCACAGTGAGGTCAAGGTCACCTCAGGTTTGTGGAAGTGCAGCTGCCCCAGAATTTGTGAGACAGGCAGTGAGAAGAGGAAGCCACCCAGCAGGGGCCGGCTAGGAGGTCACCGCCTCCTTGTCCCTGCCCGGCCCCTGGCCTGAAAAGGGGGGCATCAGGAGCTGGACCTGGGAGCGTTCCTCACCGACCCTTGCCCCCTCACCATCATATTAGAGTCCACGTTCTCCAAAGCCACATGGGAGTTTTCATCTTTAAACAGAGAGAGAGAAAAGAGAACGGGGTGGTGGGGGGCGGGGGGAGAGGGAAGAGGTGGGGAGCAAAGGGGAGGGAAGGAAACGTCAGGAAGGCAGGGTCAAGGGGGCTCCTGTGTCCCTGCGCCTGCCCCGCGGGGACGGCCTGTGCACCACCTGGGCCATAGAAGGGGGCGCGGAAGCCACGAGGCAAACTCTGGGGCAAGAGGTACATGCCTGTCTTGGGCAAGAGAGGTCCTCCCGTCCTGCCCAGGCCAAAATGGTACCCAGGGAAGCCCCTGTCTCCCTTCCCCAGGAGACAGGACTCACTTGTTCTGTCATCCTCGAAGCCCGAGTTAGAAAAAGTCCCCACGGGGTTCTCATCTCAGGTCTCGAACCACTTCCTGTCGTCCCAGGACGAGACCCTGTAGAAACATTACTGATAGGAGTAACTGTGGTTTTCAAAGTGGATGTAGCAAGAGAGATTGTATCCCTCATCTTAGCAGTGTGTGTATTGGCTGCAGTGGAAGAGGACAGTCTCGGGGTACTGGATGTCATGTATTTTTCAGTGGTAGGGGATGTCACAGTGGTTTCAGCAGTAATGTGCAGTGAATTCCTGTTCCTTGCTGATGACGTGGTACTTTCTCTCTCAGAGGTCCTGGTACTGATGTTAGGAAAGGTGGAGGATGACGCAGATGTAACAGCAATGCTTCCGGTGAGGGAGGGAGTTGAAGGACTCTGGGTACCAGTGAAAACGGATGTCACAACAGGAATGGAGGAAGAGGTTGTGATAACACTGAATACAGAGGTTGTGTGTGTATTGTGGGTGGTGGGGGAAGATGGGGTGATATTTGTGGGGGTGGGTGAGGTGCTGGAAAGAGCGAGTGTGGAGCTGAGGTCGGTGGGGGGGTCAATGGACCAGTGGTACCTAAGGATGTGGACTCGATGGTGGCTGGAGTCTCAGTAGGGGCTGGAGTACTTACGGAGGATGGAGGTATAGTTGTGGCTGTCTGCACCGTAGCAGAGGCAGGGAGGGATGACGGGAATGCAGATGTGGTCGTGCTCCCTGTCGTGGAGGTGGATGAAGAGCCGATGACTGGAGCGCTTTGGGGTGTTGTTGGCATGGGCATGGTTTCCAGGTGTGTGGTAGCACCCTGGGTGGTTTCTGTGGCTGGAATGGGCAAAGTGGCTGTGATCGAGGTGGCAGGAGCTTCAGTGTGCGTGGGAGTGGTGACTTCTGTTGTGGACCTGGTGGGAGGACCTAGTGGGATTTGAAGGGCCGGAAGTTGGGTGTGTAGCGGGGATGGCGGTAGTCAGGGTGGACATAGGGCTAGTGTGTGCGGTCGAAGTGGAGACTGGCTCTGTGGTTGGGGCAGGTGGAGGGGAAGATGGGATGATATTTGTGGGGGTGGGTGAGGTGCTGGAAAGAGCAAATGTGGAGCTGAGGTCATCCGTGGGGGTCAATGGACCAGTGGTATTCGAGGAGGTGGACTCAGTGTTGGCTGGTGTCATTGTTCTTCCTGTAGAGAAATTGGTTGAAGACGTGATGTCTGGTGTTCTTTGTGGTGTTATTGATGTGGGTGTTGTTACTATATTTGTGGTACCAGTCTTGGTTATTTTTGTTGTCGGGGTGATAGGCAATACTGCTGTTTTCGAGGTGGCAGGTGTTGAAGTGTCGGTTAGAGTTGTTATTTCTGTTTTGGTCGTGGTCACAGTACTAGCTGGAAATGGAAGGGCGGATGTAGCCTCGGTAGTAGGGATTGTGGTAATCAAAGGTGAGAGTCAGGTAGTGTTTTTGGTTGTGGTCAGGACTGCTTCTGTGCTCTGGGCAGGTGGAGAAGACTGAGACTTACTGGTGGGTGATGTCAAGGTATTGGTGGTCACTGAAGCAGAAGTAGTGGATGTCGAATAATTGAGTGTATTTGTGGGAGTGTCTGATTTTGTGATTGGGGGAGCAGAAATAATCTCTGTTGTTAGAGACTCTGTACCAACATCCCTGGTTGTAATAAATGTGGTTTTCCTGGTTGATGAAGCATGAGGGGTTGTGTTCCTCGTCTTTCCTATTTCTGTAGTGGCTACGGTTGTGGACAGTGGTCCCTTGGTAGTGGATATCATGTATGTATCAGTGCTGGTGGGCACAGGGCTGGATTTAGATGTGGTAAATGTGGCGGGAGTGATTGCGTTTGTAGGAGTGATTGAAGACATGGTTGGAGAAATTTAAGTAATTGAGGTGGTGAGAGTTTCTTTGGGAATGTCAGTCACTGGAATAGGTGTCACTTTCGTGGAGCTCATGGTGTTCAGAGGAGTTGTTCTCCGTGTACCTAGTTCAGTGGATGCTTCTGTAGCGACAGATACAACTTGTGTGGTGGGTGTTGTTAATATATCATTTGAAGTAGGTGCTTGAGTGATAGCTGCGGGTGTCTGAAAGGTACTGACCATGTCTGGAAATGAAGTGATGGTTGTAATGCAGGTGCTACGGGTGCTGGGGGAGGTGGTGCTGGGCGTGGTTAACAAGGTGTTTCTAGTAGTTAGAGACGGGGTAGTAGCAGAGGTAGACACGATCGTTGGGGTCGGAGACTGGGTTGCGTGGGTACTTGCAGCGGTTGGGATAGCCCTTTGTGTGGTACCGGTCACAGAGGAGATCGGAGTGTCTAGGGTTGTGTGGGTTGTTGGGACAAAGGAAGAGGGCGGGGTCGTGGTTGTGGGAGATTTCCCCGGAGTGGTGGTACTGGGAGAATTGGTCACGGCTGAGGTGACTCTCTTGGTAGCTGTCACGGAATAAGTACTGGTAATGGTTGTCCGTGGCTTCTCTGTCACAGGCGTGGTGGTGTAAGAGCTGGTGAGGGACACTTGGGTCTGTGTCATGCAGGTGGTGGTGGGGTCAGTGGTGGTGATTACAAGGTTCGTTGGATCGATGCACTCTGTCGTGCCCATATAGACAATCACGGTAGGTGGAGTGGTCTCAACCTTGAAGACAAACTTGGACATGGGGATTGTTGAGGTGTTGGAATTGATTGGCGATTTGAGCAACGTTTCAGAAATGGATTTCAAGTGGGGGGAGGTGGTGATAGTCGTAGGTATGTGTTCCCTACTATCAGGAATGGGAGAAGTTTTGGAGGTACTCAGTGGCCGCCTTGCTGTGCCTTGAGAGTGTGGGGAGTTGCTGAGAGCAGCGTGCAAAAGCGCATTAGAGGTGGATGTGGCCATGGCTGAAGCTCCTGTATTGGCGGTAGAACAGAGGAATTCATTGGTAGGTCGTTTTGTCACCGTAACACCACATAGGTTACTCACTACCCCATTTTCCAGATACATGCCACAGAGGTGGGAAGTGCCACCAGCTCCTCCCAAATCAGAGGCAGTTTGGGGCTGGGGTCTTTCAAGGTTCTAAAGGCCAACATCTGTCTGCCCCCCTGGGCAGCCTCCCCGAGGGGCGTTGGGTTGGGGGCGCGCTTAATCCCTGGCCCACCTGTCTGAGTACTGACCTTGCAGCCCTGCGACGGTCGAGCTGAGCGCGCAGGTTCAGCAGAAGGTCCTGCCTCCTCCCATCGCTACTCCCATCCCTTCTTCCTCACACACCCCAAAGTCCTTGTCCCTTCCGGTCCTCTGCGCCCCACCCCCCGCCCCCTTTGGCCCACCTCTGCCCGTCTCCCTGTGACCCACTGCTGTCTGCGCTGACCCTCCTCTTTGGAGAGAGAGAGAGAGAACCCAGTCAATCCTGGGCTGAGGGTGGGGTCACATCATGGACTTTGGGTGACGAGGCGGGTCGGAGAGCAGAAAGGTGCAAAGAGAGTAACAAAGGGAAAAGCAGAGATTGAAGCTCAGACTTCATTGAGTTTGAGGACAAGGGGAGAGGATCACACACAGGCTGAGGAACAGGACAGAAAAGGAAATTTCCAGAAAGAGATACCTCGGCAGGCAGGCATGAGTCCTGAAGACCTTAAGGTGTAGCAGAGAGTGTTAATAATAAAAATAGCTATATTTTCCATCACCTGTTCTATTTTGGCCAAGGAGTTAATTAGTTTACAAATATGAGCCCCTCCCTCTACAGATGTCGTCATCCCCATCTTACAGGTGATAAAAGTGAGGGTCAAAGATCTCATATGCTGCTATGTGGTGACCGGCAACCACAGCAGCTGCCATAGCAGGAAACACCCAGACCTCCTGTCCACTCGGGGGTCGCTTTCTCAACTCAGACTCAGCGCATCTTTGCTCGGAGAGCTGGGGTTTCACTACTCGGCTTAGCTGGGGTGTCAGGGAGATAGGGGAGGGGATTATGAAGGTTCCTGGCCCAGAGCCCTTGTAGCCAGGAGGCAGCCCTGGAGATAAGTGAGAGGGTGGACCAGAGGACCTCTATGTTGGGAAGGTCTAAGGTTGGGGGTCAGGAGCAGACACTGGGGGGCAGATGGAAGGGAAGTGCAGAGTAATTCCGAGGTTCCAAAGGGGTGGGAGAGAGAAAGAGCTGGACCCCACACCGGGCGGTCTCAGAACCACCCTTTGGGAGCCATCAGGCTCTCCCCCCACAGCCCTGCCAGTGACAGCTATGCCCAGAAACATAGGCTAGGTCGGGGTGGGA
>NW_021147154.1:0-21642 GCF_002837175.3 Physeter macrocephalus
TTTGGAATTCTTCTGCATGGGAGGTTTATCTCTTCTCCTACATTTGTTAATTTATTTATATATGGAATCACGGGTATTTATACTGTGGGTTATAATGCAATGTTACTTTACTTGTTGTTTTGCTCAAATTGCTCCAGGTTGAGCCATTAGGAACTCTTTCAGTTGGCTCCTGTGATCCCTTGACATATCTCCATTAATTTTTTTCTTTTTTAGCACTTTTTTACTTTCTGGCACTCTAAAGCTCTCCAGGCTCATCTTGTATATCTCCTGCCCTAATCCTAGAGTTAGGTATTTCCCTTAGAATCTATTTTTCCTCTTATTGGAGAATGGTATTAGAAACCAAGATCTGGATGAATGTTTGCTTGTTGCTTCTGGGGTGTCCGTTCTTTCAGGCCTTTTCTGCTGACAGGGTACAGAAATATATGTGTGTATACTAACTCGTGTGTATTCACAGATCTATAAATAGTTCTATATGCAACCATCTGTATCTACATTAGGCTAAATAAGAGCTCATACTGATGTCTCCAACGGATCCATTCCCACGTGGATCAGTCTAGCCTCCTTCCTTGTTTACCTATAAATTACCACTCCAACAGTGAGAAACCTGGCTAGATGGTGGGTTTTTATTTTGTTATGGTGTATCTTTTTCTAATATTCCTTGACAAGGATCTTTTTAAGAAGCTATGGGAGCTAATGTGTTCACTCTAAAGTGAATGGGATTTAACTTTTGTGAGGACACAAGGTTATCTCTGTGAGAAATAACTGCTCCGCTTAGTTACTGGTCTTCAGCTCAAAACCCAGAATCAGAATCCAAAGAGATCTTGAAAGACTAGAACAATGGGTTGACTAACAAACTAGAATTTCATAGGGAAAACTATAAAGTATTGCACTTGAGTCTGATTCATCAGCCACAGAAGAAATGGAGGGGGCGTTTGGAGTTTTGGCTTGCCTGGCTGATGCCCTCACAGCCCCCTCACAGCCCAAGACTGGAGAGGTGCCTTCATTTGGCTTTTGCCAGTGGTGATTTTAAGTTCTTGAGCACAAGGCTTGCACTAGGAGGTGTCCAGGAAATAGATATGGAAGGTTTAATGCTTTTTCAATTTCTTCCCTCACTGTTAGCTATCATCCTTTCATTTTGCGGTGTCCTTTGAGTTCAACTCTTGGTTGTCTCTTCTTCAACACTCTTCCTAAAGCATAGCTACAAAAAAACCCATACCAAACCAAAACAAACAAACAAACAAATCCTAGAAAGCCAAATACCCAGGCTTGTTAAAACAACACGTAGGCTTGGAGATGAGGTTCTGTGTAGATCAGAGATTTTCCAGTGGGTTATATAAATGAGCTTGGAGAATGTGTGGCACCTATCTTTGCCTACTCAGGTCTCTCTCATGTTTGTTTCAGGGGTTTTCATGTCTGCTCTGGTCAGGCTGCTGAAAGAACCACCCACTAAGAGGGAAATCATGAAACCACAAGTCTGTGCCAAGTGGCATTTTTACGACTCTGCTGCAGCAGTGACCAATTTCTCCCCCTGTCTCTACGAGGCTCATGTGAAACTGTGAAAGTTGTCTGTGTCCCCTTGCCTATATCATCAGCAAAACCATGGAGATCTGCCAGGAATTAGGTGAGTTTTGGTGTCTAAAACTCTGTATCAGGCAAGGAAAGGAAATAAAAGGCATCCGTGTGGGAAAGGAGGATGCCAAAGTGGAGTTATTCACAGATGGCCTGATCCTATACAGAGAAAACCCAAGGGAATCCACAAAACAACTATTAGTTTATTGTTATTAGAACTAATAAACTAATTGGGCAAAATCCCAGGATATAAGATCAATATATGAAACTCAATCATATTTCTATACAGTATCAATGAAGAATTAAAAAAGAAATTAAAAAAAAAATCCCTCTCACAATACCACCAAAAGACGTGAATGCTTAGGAATAAATTTAATAAAAGAAGTATAAGACTTGTACACTGAAAAATACAAAACATTTTTGAGAGAATTTAAAGATCTAAATAACTGGAAAGACATTCCATATTCATGGCTTGGAAGACTCAATATTGTTAAGATGGCAATTCTGCCCCAATTGCTCTGTAGATTAAATGCAATCCATATCAAAATCCCACCAGACTGTTTTTTTTTTTTTTGGTAGAAATTGACAAGATGATCCTAAAATTTATATGGAAATGCAAAGGAGCCAAAAGAGCCAAAACAATCTTAAAAAAAGAAGAAGAAAGTTGGAGAACTCATGGTTCCCAATTTCAAAACATCCTACACGAAGACATAACAATCAAGATAGTCTGGCACTGACAGAGGATAGATGTATCGATCAAAGGTATAAGAATCAGAGTCTGGAAATAAACCTTTATATTTATGGTCAATTGAGTTGACAAAAGTGCCAGGGCATTCAAATGGGAAAGGGTTCTGGGACAACTGCATATCCACATGCAAGAAGATTAATTTAGACTCTTCACATAATACACAAAAATCAACTGGATCACAAAGATTTAAATGTAAGAGCTAAATTTATAAAACTGTCGGAAGAAAATATACAAGAAAGTCTCTGTGACCTTGTATCAGGCAAAGCATTCTTAGGTACAACAACAGAAGTATAATCTATAAAAGAAAAAAAAGGATAAATTGGACTTCATCAAAATTAAAAACTTTGTACTTCAAAAGACACCATTATGAATATGAAAAGTCAAGCCACTGACTGGGAGAAAATATTTGCAAATCACATACTGGATAAAGGACTTACAGAAAGAATATATAAAGAACTCTTTAAAGTCAATTATAAGAAGACAAACAACACACCTTGAAAAATGGGCCAAAGATTTGAGTAGTATTTCATCAGAGAAGATATACAAATGGCTAATAACACATGAAAAAATGCTCACCATCATTAGTCATTAGGGAAATGCAAATTAAAACCACAATGAGATACCACTTCACATCCACAAGGATAGCTATAATCATAAAGACAGGCAATAACAAATGTTGGTGAGAATGAGGAGAAATCAGAACATTCATACATTACTGGGGGAAATTAAAACGGTACAGTCACTTTGGAAAAACAGTTTGGCAGTATCTTAAAAAAAATTGAATAGAAATTTACTGTATGATCCAGCAATTCATTCCTACGTATCTAGCAGGAGAAATGAAAACATATACCCACTCAAAGATCTGTATGTGAATGTTATGGCAGCATTATTAATAAAAGCCAAAAAATAAGAAACAAATGTTCATTAACTGGTGAATGAGTAGATAAAACATGGTATATCCTTTCAGTGGAATACTATTCAGCAATAAAGGGGAATAAACAACTAATACATGCTAGAATACAGATGTACCTCAAAACATTATGCTAAGTGAAAGAAGCCTGATGCACAAGATTACATATTGTATGATTCCATTTTTACAAAATGTTCAGAAAAAGCAAATCTATAGAGACACAAAGTAGATTAATGGTTGCCTTGGACTGAGGGTGATCATGGGGACTGACTGCAAATGGGCAGGAGGGATTTTACTGGTGTGATGAAAGTGTTCTACAACTGAATTGTGGTTACGTAACCTCATACATTTACTAAAAATAATTTAATTGTATGCTTAGTAGAGGTGAATTTTTGGCATATAAATTATATTTGAACAAAGCTGTTAAAAAGTTGATGAATAATATGTGTAATAGAATCTAAATTGAAAAGAAATCAAAACAGAAAACAACAAAGTAAAAAAGAAATATAAAATGAAGCCTTCTCAACTATAGTCAACATGTTTAACCTTATTCATCTTATAGTTGAAAGGTGTACCTTTTTACCAACTTCTCCTATTACTTTCACCCCCCAGCCGCAGTCCCTGGCAACTACTTTTCTGCTCTCTATTTCTGAGTTGGACTTTTTCTTAAAAAAAGATTCCACATACAAGTGATATCATACAGTATTTGCCTTTCTCTGTCTGGCTTATTTCACTTAGTGAAGTGCCCTCCAGGTCTATCCATGTCCCAAATGGCAGCATTTCTTTCTTTCTTTCCCATGGCTGAACAAGAAATGTGTTGAGAGGGTAGCATTTAAATGCTCTTACCAAAAATAAATAAATACATATGTACATACTACGTACATACATACATAAGGTAATGAATGTATCAGTTAACTAGATCCTTTCACAATGTACATGTAATTCCAAGTCACCACGATGTACACTTTAAATATCTTACAATTTTATTTTTCAATTATACTTCAATAAAGCTGGAATTAAAAACAAAAAATAATAAAATAAAATTAAGCTGCACAAGCATGCATATTTATGGGTAATACCTACCTAAAAGGGCTCTGGATGTCAAGCCATCTACAGTGGCACTCCCTGGTTAAACTTGAACATTTTTTATAAGAAGCACGTATGATGTTGAAACTTTAAATATTAACTCTGATCCATATCTAAATTTTGATTTTAGTTGATATTCCAAGCAGGTAACATTCATTCATTCATTACCTATACTCTGGAATGGAGAGACAGACTACTGCCATTGGCACTAGATATCCCTATTTGTTCTTAACTTTTTATTATGGAAAAATTTTGAACACATATACAAGTACACAGAAGAGTCTAGTAAACTCCCAGGTTACAATTTCAACAAATATCCCATGGCCAATCCTGTTTCATCTCTACGTCTACCCACTGCCCCCATGACTTATATTAAGGCTTAGAAGAACCCATCTGCCTATTATGCTGAGATGCAAAAATGGAAACACAAACACAAGAACCCATCTGCCTATTATGCTGAGCTCATGAGATGCCTGGCTGAGGAGAGGCAGAAGCGAACCCTCTGAGAATGACCCTCTAGCCATAAGATACTGTCTCTTTCCAGAAGAAAAAGTTTGGCTGAGACAGAAACAAAGAAAGATAATGGTTAACTTGGGAGGTCAAAAAAGACTTTGTCGTCCACGTTGCAGGCTGTGCCTGCTCAGACATGAATGGACAATTTTCTAGGAGTAATTTGCTCATCCCCGGAAGGTGAAGGAGGGTAACTTTCCCGGTGCACTGGGGTACCATACCATTTAGAGCACTCCGACACACGAAGTAATAATCGGCCAAGTGGTATCCTTGTGCCCTGGAGGAGCTAATCACTTCCCAGGGATGGGCAGTTTGTGCCTCAGGCAGGTCATTCCTCTCAAACACCCAGCAAACTTGAATAGCCTGGGAACTTCCCTCCAAAGACAAGGACTAAGCAAACCCCAGAGGGTCCTCTGCCCTCAGGGCATGCCCCAGTCCCAGCCCTAGGAATCTCTTTGCATCCAAAGGCAAGGCCGGGGCATGCTGGCTTAGGGAATAACCCTTAGATTTCCACCTTCTGACTTTCAGTCTGCTCTGGGTGCAGACCCAGGTCCCCTCTTTTGGTCACCCAAGCACATGGGCCCCAGACTCCTTAGATGGTGTGTATGTGGCACGTCTAGAGACAAGCTTCAGAACTCAGCACTAGATAAATAAGCCATCTTTATTTGAGGGAGAAAACTGTTACCAGCTGCTGTACAGAGCCTGCTGGCACACCCTGAAGCCATTCAGGTCTCCAGGGAACCTGCTGAGACTCTAACCTAGATGGCTTTATCACACCAACACCCCACTTCTGAAATGAAAGTCTTGTGGTGGTCAAAGAGGAAAGCCATTATTATTATTATGATTATTACTACTACTACTACTACTACTACTACTACTATTAAAATCCAAACTGTAGGCCTGGCCTCCTGTGTAATCTTGAGAAAGAGATTATTTTCTCTGGTTCCAACCCTTCCAAGTTACATCACCACTGGGTCAGAGGCCTTTGTTAAGGCCGGTAAGGCAAAGTGAGATTTGTAGGTGTTTATTCTTGATGTCCGTGGCTGGCCACCAGGAGGCCCTTCTCAGTGTCCCTCTCCTGCTCTAACTACTTGGAATAAACCAAGATCTCCACCTGATTCTCAGCTACAAACACATCTGTCAGGCTTTCGCTCCTGGTATTTTGGCAGCAACCCTCCTTTAGGTAGTTATTAACTTTTAAATATAAAATCCAGGCACCAAATCATGAAGCAGAAAAGACATACATAATTTAGGTTAATTAAAATGCCTCCAAGTGAACAGGTGACAGATGTCAAGCCTCCTGGCACCCGGAAGAAAGGCAGTGCAACAGAGTATTAGGATTCCTGTGTTAATCAGGTAATAGTAACTTGGGTAATTAGCAAATCACACCAAATCTTGTTTAAGTCCCAAATCTCATTTAGAACCTTTTGGAGAAGCTGTTTACGTACAAAGGACACACACTCTCCCACTGACAGAAGATGCCTGCTTACCGAGGCAGCTATCCCAGCTTCCCTGCCTCTATTAAATCCATTTTAATTATGAAGTCTCAAGGTCTAATTCGACAAGGACTGAAAGACAGAGTACTTGTCCCTTTGCTCTTGCTAAGGAATCAAGGAGCCCTAAATTCTGGAATTCTAGTAGACGTCAAACACTCAGCAAGTCCTAGAGAAATGGGGATGGTCTTTGCCACTGGTCTACCAAGGCACTCCATACCCGTTGTGAAAACATCTCCCTTTGCCATTTCTAATTCACACGTAAAGGATCTGGACAATTCCCACCCCTCGGTAGCAGGAAGGCCCTGGTTCCTGAGGGTGGGACAACCCAAAGGTGTCGCCAGGCCCGGCGCCTCGGGGCTCTCAGTGAACCCAGTTCATTAGCGGTGGGCCTGCTGCGGTCCGGAATGATGACTCAGGTCAGTGCTTCTGCATCCTTCTCCCCTGCGGCTTGTTACTTTAAAGCATTTTTATAGAGCTCCTCACAACACTCCTCTACTCAGATCTAAAAGTACCTCTGAAACAGTACTGAATTCCAATCCTGTCATCCGGCTTACAATAGCTCACACTGGGCTTGTTTCTACAAGCCAGTTGGTTTAAGCCTCGGGATTGCTGGGTGTCACTTGTCCGTGTTCCTTTTTAGCTAGAGAGTGTCAGGAAAATGCTCTAAAGGTCCTTGGCATGGCCTCAGTAGTCAGTTATCTTGCCAACTTAGTGCTTGGAACTTAATCTATTTTTTTCCTTTCCTTCTATTTATATTCTCTTATCCAATCACTCAGCCAGCGTTCTGGAGAGGGGAGAGGTTGGGGAGCTGATGTCATCCTTGATATAAAGAAGGAGAGGGGAGAAACCTGAAGTCGCCTGGGGACCAGAGCTTGGCTACTTAGTACAGTTGTGTAATTTGGGCCAAGTCTCTTCTGCTTTTGAGCCCCTTGTGTGAAATGGGAGCCAACATATTTCCCCACTGACTCCACAGCGATGGTGTGAGACATAAAGGAGGGAATAAACGGCAGTGTTTTTGTTCACCGTAAAGCATCACACAAGCTGTTTACTCTAAAGGCCTTCTGAGGAGGTAGAAGCCACGTAGCCAGCCAGGGGCAGTGCTTAGAAGCAGGGCACGTCCCCTCTCATCCTCCATGGGGTAACTGCTTGCCTGGCTTGCTGGCTCCTGTACTGCATGGCAGGGCCTGAGCAGATGCTCTCAGAAAGAGACTTGTGTGGTGTCTGCTGTTAAAAGGTGGGCTGCAGCGAGGGCAGAATTGTGGCAAGGAAAGATCCCTGGATGAGGAGTTTGGACACTGGGGTTCTAGGTACAACCCTGCCACTAACCTACTCTCTTAACTAGTGACTTGGCAAATGAAACAAATCATCAGGATGACAGCTGGTTAACTCTTAGGGAGGAAAATGGTTGAGCCCAACATGGGTTATGAAGAACAAGTCATCAGAACGAGACTTTTTCATCAGGTATGAGATTGATAAACTTGGAAAATCATGTAGACAGGACAGACCTGTATTCAGCCAGATATAAATGAGCTTTCCCGCGCAGTTCAAACGGTCAGGATGGAGGCATGTGGGTGGGGCAAAAATGCAATCAGGTGAGTTCATAAATGTCTGCTATGCCCCACAGGGAGCTGAGGAAGGTCTCCAGTGGGAATGTCTTTTGCCCTATCAGTTGTATTAGCAACAGATGAGGATCGGGGGCATTATCTGATGACAAGCAACTGCAGACCCCATGCTCTTGCCCCTTTCACACTTTGTGTGTACAGTTCCTCCCGCCTGGAACGGTCACCCCAAGCTCTTCCCTTGGCCAACTCCTACTCACAAATACTACATTTTCCAAAAAGCCCAAACTTGTCAGGCACCTTTCCTATGTGCTTCTGTATCTCCCTTCTCACGCGCTGTCTGTCCCAATAAACTCTTTGAGGGAGGTGACCACGCCTATCATGTTCCTGCTGTATCCCCAGGCTGAGCGCAATGTCTGGCACATAGTGGCTGAACTGAATTTTCATACAACATGAAGCTGGAAATGGTAGTATACTGGATCATAAAACACGGATCCAAAATATCTTAGCAGACTACAGGAATGGGTGAACTCCTTCTCATCTACGTTTAAGTGACATTTCATTAGGAATACATGTGGTTTGCATACATGTTCACTAGTAACAAATACGCACGTAGAGGTGGAGCAGATGTGCCGAACAGTTATACATGTGAAGAAAGACTCAGGTTTGGAATAAATGAGTATTTCTGGTGAAACCACCAGAAAAGCCAATACCACTAAATAGTAGCATGGGTCTCTGTCAAAAGCAGTGACAGCCTCTCACCCCATGCTGGGGAGCCCAGCTCTAAGAATTAACAAGCCAGAGATGTCTGGAAAAGAGAAACTAGAATGACATAGACTGGGAAGCCAAGAAATATGAGGAAAGGCCAGAACTGAACAGAGGCCTACGGAAGAAAGACTTAGTTAGGAATATGGAATTACTTTCAAACGTCTGGACGGATCATGGATAGCAAGGAGACTGACTTTAGTCTTTGTGGATCCAGGACAGGCAGAACCCATGCGGGAAAGTAACAAACAGATTTCGCTTCACAGAGGTGGACATTTTAAATGAACGCGAGGTATCCTCCTGGCACTTTTTCAGGACTAAGTTTTCCTGCACAGGAGGCTCAGGCAGAGGCCAGGTCACCTCCGCCTGGTGAGACAAGGTAGACTAAGTCACTTGCCACCTCTACACCTCATCTTAGCCAGGGCTCCAGGAAGAGGCTGGCAGATGCAGCACAGCCAGAGCTGGGCAGGGAGAGGGTGAGTGGTGTTTTGAGTTGAGATGTGTCTGCCTCATCAGAACAAGTCAGTGGTACGTCTCTGCAGGGTATTAGCAGGAAGGTGTGAGCCCAGCAAGGCACGCAGAGAGCAACACTGAGCGCCTTCCAATTGAACACTGTGAATCGGTGGAAACCCAAGGGGGGAGCCATTAAACAGAGCGGGCCATCTTCCACTCTGCTCAAAGCCAAAGCCTTGACAGCTCCTGCACCAAAGACTTCCGGGCAGGCAAAAAGAGCTTTCTCCAAAATCCAAGAAAGCATTTTGTGCTTCCCCGGTTGGCAGCTGGCATGAAGGGCTCTTTTTCTTCAGTGCGGCTAGTTAAATCCTTGGCACTGCTGGGTGAGAGCAAGGAGACTGTTCCCATTAAAAGGCGCTGCCCAATAGACTCCCTGCTTACCTGCTAGCGGGGTAGCTGCCCTGCCCAAAGACAGAAGCTGGCAGCAAGAAGCACTTTCTTCTCCCGAGTTTTTTGGACCTTTTGCAAATGCAAGATGACAACCACCACCTCCACCAAAAAAGCAAAACAACAAATAACCCCACCACCCAAGAAGAAGGGCTGTGAGGCGTTCTATTTTCCATTTTGTTAGGCTGCTGGAGGTAAAGGACCAGGGGAGGGCAGGGCGCCAGGAGTCCCTTTTCCCTGAGGCCATGGTCCAAGTGAGACGAAGAAAAATGAGACTCTGGGAAAGGAAAAAAGAAACCTTCAACACCACAAAAAGCTCCCGGCTGGAAGACGGGGGTGGGGGTGGGGGTGGTGGTGGTGGTGAGGAGGGCTGGATGGCTGGAAACTGGGCTTCATTGGTGGCTGAGTGCGTGCCCTACATAGACTTGTAGAGAGGAGGCCCATCCCCGCGCCAGCCCCCCACAGGACAGGCGGACAGTGCCGGTTTTGTCGGCAGTTTTTTTCTTTTGGTGGGGTGCTTTCTTCCTGCACAGCAGGCACCAGAGTGAAAGCTGACAAGCACTGGCAGAATTTTAAAAATTGCTGCCACTCTCCCACAGACGTCCATTATGTCTCCAGAGCCTTACGATTCACGGCATAGAAGCATAATCAAGAGAAATCACGGTTCAGCTCAGTCAGGGGTGGGTGGAATAGTCCATTTAACTTTATGTTAAAAAAAAGGAAAATAATTGGACCAAAATTTGTTTGAAATGGGAGTAGGAAATGGCTTGTTTTCAATCTATTTCAAACGAAAAACCTCCATTAAATACTCATTGGAAACTATTTAGTTTGGAAACAAGTTTAGTATTCCATAGGCAACATACATGAAAAGCTGCAGCACAGCACAACCTGCATAAAGGACTATCCGACAACCCGATGACCTAGTTCGACGGGGCTTTTGAAAGAAGGGCCGGCTGGGCGAGGGCCGTTCACAGCCTGGCTGCTGGCTTCACAACAAAAATCTGCAAGACCAAACTGGCTGGAGAAAAGGAAGTCTTTCAAGTTGACAGAAAGCCCCAAACAACCTTCTGTTGGCAAACAGCGACATGGTAGCTGAGACCAAAGAGAAACTGAAGATGGTGGGAAGTGAGTCATCCAGAAGAGGCAAACAAATTTGCCGTGCCGTGCCCCGCTGTGACTCTGTGTGCCTCACGAGCAACAGCCGTCAACACCCCAACCCAAAGCCTCAGGAGCCTAGGACAGAGCCTCCGGGGGCGCTCACCTTTACGTGATGCGTGGATTCCTTCGATAACATCCCTACAAGCGGTGCACTGGGAAGAGATGCCTCAGAGAGAGGCTGGCCCAGAGGGCGTTTCTCAGGCACTGCAGCATCTCACTCCCCACTCTATTCTACCTTTCAGCTTCTAGGTCTGCTATTCCACATGCGGCTATACCACCAAGTATGCCAGTGGAATTCACTAAGTGGTAAATACCAAGGGGTCAGGGACTGTTTTCTTAACCCCCTCTTGTTCACCCAGAACCTAGTAGGGTATCCATCACTCCGTAGGTGCCTCATCCATGTTTGTTGAATGAATGGATGAACGTCCTATGAAGGGACTAGAGAACCTCTTAATGGAAAGGTCTGGCGTGAGAAGGCCACAGGCCTCCTGCTATGTCAAGGTGTTTGAAGCCCATTGACCTGCATCCTGAGATTCATATGCTAAGAAGCTGTCTTCTGACTTTAATCATGACCCTGTAAGCAGAAATACACTATAGGGACTTCCCTGGCGGCACAGTGGTTAAGAATCTGCCTGCCAACGCAGGGGACGTGGGTTCGATCCCTGGTCCGGGAATACGCCGCATGCTGCGGAGCAACGAAGCCCGTGCACCACAACTACTGAGCCTGCGCTCTAGAGCCCGCGAGCCACAACTACTGAGCCCGCGTGCCGCAACTCCTGAAGCCCGTGTGCCACAACTACTGAAGCCTGCCCACCTAGAGCCTGTGCTCTGCAACAAGAGAAGCCACCACAATGAGAAACCCACGCACCACCAGGAAGAGCAGCCCCCGCTCGCCGCAACTAGAGAAAGCCCGTGCGCAGCAACGAAGACCCAACGCAGCCAAAAATAAATAAATAAATAAATAAATAAATAAATAAATAAATAAATAAATAAATAAATAAATAAATAAATAAATAAATAAATAAATAAATAAATAAATAAATAAATAAATAAATAAATAAATAAATAAATAAATAAATAAATAAATAAATAAATAAATAAATAAATAAATAAATAAATAAATAAATAAATAAATAAATAAATAAATAAATAAATAAATAAATAAATAAATAAATAAATAAATAAATAAATAAATAAATAAATAAATAAATAAATAAATAAATAAATAAATAAATAAATAAATAAATAAATAAATAAATAAATAAATAAATAAATAAATAATAAAATTTATTTTAAAAAAAGCAGACATAAAGCATCATTACTACTTTAACTAGCAGAGGTTGTATCTATCCCTTTGGAAGAACAGAGGCCACATTTCATGGCTGTAAAGGGTTCTTACAGGCACCTGGGTAGCCCTGGTCGTCCTCAGCCAAATATTCTGTTCAGCAATCTTCACTGTCTCGATCTACTGAAATATTTACATTCTTCCCTTACTTCAGTTTCACCTCCTCTCTCTTTCGTTTCCCGTCTGCCTTCATTTCCTCTTTCCTTTAACCTTTAGGGTTCTCTGAAAGTGATAAAATGGCTCTCAGTTGAGTACCGTTAGATTTCTCTTGAGAACAGGAAGCTGGATGGCGCTTCCCATACCATCTGCTACTTCTTACTTGTGGGCTAAGTTTGAGCTTTCGCAGATCTAATACCCTCCATTCCCACCACAGCAACACTGGCACGGTTTGCCTGAGTCACTGGGATCTTTAAATAAAATGGAGAGAGTGGCTTGCTGGAAAATCTTAATTTCACTGAAAAGCATGGTTTACCTTTGATAGAGTCTGCACAAATAACAGAAATCGACGCAGGAAAGGAAGCCTTCTTCTCCCTCATTGTTTTATGCATTTCAGGGGTGTATATAAAAACGCAGCCTGTCGTTCGTTATTAACGTTAACAAAACAGAATTCATTCTGAAAGCCTAAAAGTTTGATTCCACAGCAACAACAACAAAGATCCAACGCTGTAGTGCTTGCGAGTGGATGAGTGTAGCGACACGGCTCTCAGTTACAGATCAAATGCTTTCATTTTGCTTTTCACAGATTTATGGAGGACCTGCTATGTGCAAATCTCTTGCTGAGGACTGGTGGGTGGGGTGGGCAGCATATAATGCAGCCGGAGTGTTTGTCCTTGTTCTCCAAGGCGGCTGGGTGTGAATGCCAACCACATCAATGACCAGAAGAGGGGGTGAAACGCCGAGTGTGGGCAGAGCCTGGGTTTCCTCTGCAGGTTTCAGACCGGGACCCTGGAGATGCGCATGTGGTATGAGGAGGTCTGGGGACCAGGGGGCTGGTTGGTTACACGGATGGACGTGCATCTAATGCTCCGCAGGTAAAACCTTTTTCCGTCCCGTTGTCGCCTTTGATTCTTCTACCGAAAAGGGCCTTGGCTTCCAACGGCGCAGCAGCAGGGCCAGCAGATCACCGAGCCCGGTGTCTTCGAGGAGCTCTCTACACACCGCCCCCCGGCGTGCTCGCCAGCGGCCAGGACGAAGGCCGTGGGGTTCTCTCCTCTACGGCGTCGGGCTACGTGGACTGCCATGCGTTAAGGAAGTCTAAAGGAGGACAGGGCTTCCCTGGTGGCGCAGTGGTTGCGCGTCCGCCTGCCGGTGCAGGGGAACCGGGTTCGTGCCCCGGTCTGGGAGGATCCCACATGCCGCGGAGCGGCTGGGCCCGTGAGCCATGGCCGCTGGGCCTGCGCGTCCGGAGCCTGTGCTCTGCAACGGGAGAGGCCACGTCAGAGGGAGGCCCGCATACCACAAAAAAAAAAAAAAAAAAAAATAAAGGAGGACAAAGGTGCCTTCTCCAGCACCGAATTTCATGTTATGCCTCTTTTTAATGGTGCCATTTGGCTCTTAACTTTTTTTTTTTTTTTGCGGTACGCGGGCCTCTCGCCGTTGCGGCCTCTCCCGTCGCGGAGCACAGGCTCCGGCCGTGCAGGCTCAGCGGCCACGGCTCACGGGCCCAGCCGCTCCGCGGCACGTGGGATCCTCCCGGACCGGGGCGCGAACCCGCGTCCCCTGCATCGGCAGGCGGACTCTCAACCGCTGCGCCGCCAGGGAAGCCCTGGCTCTTAACTATTTTTGAAGGAGCTACAAGGAGTTATGACTACTTGAGTCTGGAGGAGGGCTCAGGGCTGTGCTTTGGGACAGTTTCAACCTTGGGAAACTCCCATACTGACACCATTTGCTTCATGTTATCCTCCCTGGAACCAAACTGCTCTGCCTACAGCCCTTTACCATCTGACTCACAAACCTCCTCCCTGGGTGGGAGGGTGCCGATGCTCTGTGCACGTGTTGCTGGGAGAGGACAGAGGCAGACTAGTTAAGTCGGTAGGGCTTCCGATGGCTTCCAGACCACTCCTGGCCTGGGACCAAGTAAGGTGAGAAAAACACAGCAGTGCGCTGAATTTTCAATTTCAGTTTCAATGTAAAGGATTGCTCCTTATTCTAAAATAATGTATCTCTTGCTTTTGCGGTGTTGATAATAATAATAATAAAAAGGATATAAAAGGTATCAAGTGCTTCCCCGTGTCAGGCCCTCAGTGCCTTACATACATTCTTTCATTTACTCCTCTCCAAAATCCTAATAAGTAGGTACTGTTACAACCATCTCCATTTTACAATAAGGAAACTGAGGCAGAGAGGTTATTTAAATTTCCCAAGGTCAAACAGACCACTAGTCAACAGTATCATCAAAATTTGTTTGACTCCAGAACCCTTAACCACGATACTATATTTTTTCTTTTATGAGATAATGGTGATAGTATTCAATACATGATATTTGGAATGTAAAAAATTTCTTCTTGGTAATATATAACGTTAGCAGCTCAACTCTACGTAGGCCTCTTACAATTAAGAAAGAGAACATTTTTTTTTTTTTTTTACTAGCTTGTGAAATCCTCTTTGTGAGTCATACTAAATCTAAATGTAAGGTCATCTGATACCAAGCCACGCAATGAAATCACTGTGGGGTCAGGCTGAGATTTCCCTTCGCACAGACAGAAGCCGTCCGAGCAACTCCACGGCATCACTTAGTGAGATTCCTCTGAGCACATACAGGCACAGTAAAGAGCACAGGCTCTGGGGTCAAACCAGCTCAATCCTAGTCCTGACTGATTAGCCATGTGACCTTGGTTATCTCCCTTTACCTCTTGGTTGTTCAGTTTCCTCATATATAAAAATGGGGATCACTGTAGTACCTATCTTATAAAGTCGTCATAAGAATTACGTTTGTTTAATACATGCGAAGCACTTATAACTGTGTCTGGCACACAGTAAGCCCAGGAAATGTCAGCATGCGCCACCATCATTACAGCTGCCATTATAATCATCACCATCAACGTCACCATTACAACATCAGATAAGCTCATGCTAGGTGCTCACGGGTAATGACGAAATGTAGAATGCTGTTGTCTGAGTTCCTATTTAAAAAGCAATAAAAAAGTCATATTCCTGGCAACCTCCAGATATTACATCTTCCATATGTTTGCCTTGCTGAAAAATCTCAAACGTAAAGAAATCTCTTCACTGGTCTTTCCCAAAGTGCCAACTCTTTCAGCGTCAGAAAGCAGCTCTTGGGCACGTGGATTCCTAAACAGGTGCAGACAGAAGGCACCAGGAAGCCGTCTCATCCAAGCCTCTGCTGAACACTAGTAAACCTGTCCAATACTGATGATCCAAAGGCAGGGTACCGGGAGCTTGTCACCTTGCAGGCAGGGGGACAGGGCATATGAGGTCTTCCTCCTGGTAGGCCATCTCTTTGAGTGCTACAGAATATCCATCCCACAAGCCTCCCGGTCCCTGGCATCACAAAGACAGTCTCACTTTGTTCACTGCCACTCACTGTTCTCCAGACTGAAGGCCACCAACCCGTGGGCGGAGCAGATCGGAACCAGGGTTCCGGTGACTCCACTTCCGCAGCTGAGAAGCCCACTGCTGTACGATGCCAAGCCTGCCCACCACTCCCACACTGGGCTGCGGCCAAAGGCCAGTCCTGGTCTGGCAGGATGCAGCACCTATCACCACCCAGCTCCCCGCTGCTCTCGAGGTGAGTTTCGGCTCCAGTCTAGGCTAGAAGAAGAGCGACGGACACACCCAACTTTCTTTCTGTGAGATTGGATCTGCAGAGATTCTGCATTTGATCGCTTTCCTCTGTTCTCTTAGCATTGCCACTGAGGCAAGAGGGCCTGACCCATCACAGAGAATTAAAACAGGAGCTTAGTCCCAGAAGAGAGAATGTGAGAAACAGCTGAACAGAAAAGATCATTTCTGCCAAGGGAGCAAACACTCTACAGGCAGCCTGGGACACCCCCTCTGTGAGAGAAGCGAAGGCGACTGAGAGGCCCAGAGCCAGGGTTCTCTCATCAGCAACTACAGCCGTGAGGCAGAGTGCAGATTTAAAGGCGACTCCTGTCTGCAACGAGGGCTGGTTACTCTCTGGCTGCTCCAGCACTTTGGCTGTTTTCTCTGAAGACAGTGAGATACTGAGGCAGATGCTGAATCAGGGCTTCTGTCCTCCTGGAGGGCTGACCCTTTGGTCTTCTCTTGCCACAACCATCCCCAGCTACAAGAATGGGAATTACAGCCCGCTCAGAATTGGGAACAAAAGGAAAAGAAACCAAAAAGGAGGCAGGGAGCCACTGTTTTAAAATGCGGACGGAATCAATTACCACGTTAGACTCTCCAGTCTTCATGGGATTATGAAATAACTTTCCCTCTCTTCACTCCCTTTCTACGCTGTTTTGTTCTATAAGCCTCTGTCCTCCACCTCCACGGGTCAAGCCCAGGCACAGTATTTGCTTTCTGATGGCTGGAAGAAACATGTTGGGGAGTAGGAAGCGGGGGAGGTTGATAAGATCAGTTTGGGGCTTTTTGCATTTGATGTGTCCCCGGAACAGCAGAGTAGAGATTTCTACTAGGTAGCTGGATGTGAGTGTGGGAACAGTTCCTTTGCACTCTGGTACTCTCTCACTTTCCTTTTCACGTTCTTCCTCTGACGTCCGATGCCCAAGCATCCACCTTGCTCTCAGCCTATCAGCTAAGCTCTGGGTAGGCCCCGGGTGAGCAATTACATCTTCCTATAATAGGGGACCTCTTGAAGATGGAAACATCTTGAAGACCTAAAGGAATAAATCTGTAATGGAAAACTCTAGGCAGCATGAGAGGTGGTAGAGAAATGTCAGGAAGACAAGGAAACCCAACCTCTCTACGGTAGATGGCTGAAGAAATGGCACCCAATTTGGCCATGGCTCCCTGTATGCCTTGATGTCCCTTCTCACACTGACTCTGGACCAGCCTTGTGACTTGCACCGCTCAGAGGCACATCATCAAGAACCCTGAAAAGTACTTGCGCGCTGGGGCCTGTCTCTCTTGCTGCTCCTTGGAACCCTGCGATCGCATGGCTTGAAGCCTGGGTTAGTCCACCGAAGGATGAGAAGTCACGGGCGGCAGAGAGGAGCCAGCCCGGCTGGGACCGCTGCCCTCAAACCAAGCAGTCTGTCAATGACCAGACACAGGTGGAGGCCTCCTAGACCAGCCGACGCCAGCGGACCACAGATGACCGGGAGGCCAGCAGAGATCAACCGAGCTGGCCCAGACAAACACAATCACCCACTTGACCCAGAGAGTTGTGAGCCGTATCAAATAGTCACTGAGTTTTGGGGTGGTTTGTCATGTAACAAAAGGTAACTGATACCATATCCTTTAACCCCCAATCACAGGATCCAGCTGTCTGCAAGCCTGCCTACTTCTATGGATGGTACCACCAACCTTCCCTCATGCCTTGGTGCCTAGAGGGCATCCGACAGTAGGCCTCAAGCGGTGTCTCCCCAGAATAACAACAGGAAGAAAAGATGTCAGAGCCTGATGGTAAGTGTGCACTGGGGCAGGGGTCGGGGTGGGGGTGAACGGGGTAGTCAGAGGGGAAAGGAGGGGAGAAAGGAACTGACCAGAGACAGCATGTCCTGCTGAACACAGAAGCAACCCCCGCTGCCCCTGAGGTCTCTTCTGCCAGTGGCAAAGAGAAGCAATAACAGCAGTGACCACAAGTGGCCTGGCTAATTTTCACGGTCAGGCTGGGGGCCGGGGAAAAGGGAGTGGAGCGAACCACAAAACGCATCTTGCGGGGGCACAGCCCAAATCCTGTCTGCGCTGCTATCATCATCGTAAGTAAGTCTACGTGGACCGGAAGAAGAAAGGCTTGAGCATAAGGTCTCTATCTGTGCTGCGCAGAAGCTGATTAAAAATGCTAACTACCATGGTTGTCCAACCACCAGACGATCCCCAGAGACCCGTGCTCACAGATGGTGATTAGTCTGGGATGGCCAGAGCATTCACCGGTACCACGCTGCCGGAACACCCAAACACTGTCTGTCACACTCCCAGGGGGCCCTGAAAGGCTGTTTACTTCATACGGTTAACTTGAACCATAAGCTTCGCAAGCCTCTTTGATACAATTTTAATCACTCTCCTCATAAACCCCTAACACTCCCCAGCCTGGCTACGCATCTGCATACGGCAGAGCCGAAACTCCCCTTGGAATCTGGCAGCCAGCGACATCCTCTTCCCTCCCTGCCGCCCCTCAGATGGATGCCGCCTCACTGCAGACCCTGTCGAGGGCCTTCCCTGATCCATGCACCTGCATCAGGGCTTCCCGGCCTGGTAATACATCACGGCTCCCGGTGGAAGTTGGGTGATAAAAGATCAATACCAGGACCTTGTAACAAATGTCCCAACGGTGAAACTGCAAGCTACTGTTTATCTTTTCCAGAACATATTTTTCCTCCCAAGCAAATTCTCATTTTCTAGACTGACCTCGGCTCTCCTTTCTGATATTTATTTATTTGGACAGCAAAAATAAGTGAGGTCCTGGAGACCATTCCTGAATGGATACAAAGCCCTGTTTAATCACTGCCCCTGGGAACCCCGCTCACCGCCCCCGCCCCCGGTTCCCCCCTTCACAGTCGCTCCCCCGAGCCCGCAGGCCGGCAGCACGTTCTCTCTGGCAGGGCTTTGGGCGCCGAAGCTGTGACACTGGGCAGATGTGCCAGCAGCAAGAAGGACGGCCTGGGATGAGAGGCAGGAGGCCTTTCAAGTACCTTTATGAGAATTCTGTGTGAGCTGACATTTCTTTTATAGCTGGGGCTCGTCTGGTGTCTTGAGGCTCCTTGCCGCAGACAGGGGAGAGGGTCTGCACACGGAGGATTCGGTTCCGTCACCCTTCGAGACAGCACAGCTCTGCCAGGTCTGTGGGGCTCTCCAACGCCGCCTCACTTTCTTCACTTGTGAAACAGGAACACCTCTTTCGGTTCTGCCTAGCTCACATGACTGTCGTGCGAATCACGTGAAAAACTGAGAAGGGACTTTGTAAACTGTGAAATATTAAAAAAAAATTTTTTAAGGTTTTAATATTCGCATCCACGCTGCTCTTGCTGACTTCGGTTCTTTCATTCTCTCTTCCGGCGAGGCGAAGACAGCATCGGTGGGGAATTGCCAAGTAGTTCAGCTTGCGGTGCTGGTGTTTTCCAGGCTTTCCCATTCAGGGGTCTGCCCGTGAGAAGGAGACGCTTGTGTCTCTGGGTGTTTGTGCTGCTGGGTCTGAGAGGCTCTGGGCCCTTTTGTAGGGTTAGGTGGAGAGCGCTGTTTGGAAGCGCTCCCGCGTCTCCTGCGGAAAGCGCGGCCGGGTTTACACGTGGCCGCGCTTGATGAATGAGGTTACTCTTTCGACAAACAAACAGTATTTGGAAAGAAGTTTTCTGGTAGCTGTTACCTCCTCTCTTTGCTTTGCCTACCCTTGCTTTTCCCTTCTCTCCCTTTGCGTCTGGGCGCTCAACACTCCCCTTCTAGATGGCACGTTCTAGAAGGCCACTTAAACTGTTGACCCCTGTTCGCCTCCCCAAATTGAGGCCTTATTCTGCACATGTCACTGGCTTTAGGGAACAGAAGTGATTTGCGTGTCAGGTTACTTCTATAAAACACATCTTTCTATTGATTTACTTCCACTACAAAGGAAGGCTCATGCTCTCATCTCCTCCCCCTGCGCCAGACTCGGGGCAGCAACTGCCCAGGGTCCCCCGCCAGCCTTTCCTCTCGGCGAAAACCAGGGCTTCCTATTTCCTGCTGGTTTCCATTCTCTCCCTCCCCCCAGGCATCAGGGTTTCTCCTTTGTTGGGGAATCCTGACCCGCAGCCCATCACTGCTCTGGGAACTTATCCCCCTGGACAGCTACAACGGCAAGTGTATCATCTTACCCTTTCCTGACAGAGAAATCGATTTTACATTCCAGTCAGAAAACTCCTTAAATTTAAGTGAACTTCAGGATCTCTTTAGGGAATTAATGGTCTATCTACATTATCCATCCTCTACGTTTAAAACTATGCGCTTAGAACAAGGCTAACTGAAGCAGATGGGTTAGGAGTGGTCCGATTCCTCCTAACAGGGAAATACAAAACTCGGCCTGGAAACCCAGCTCTGGGCCTCCCTCCCCGCCCCCCAGTCTGTCTCCCAATTTTAAACCTAGATGTCACTGATTAAATGATGTCACCGTCACTGCCTCCTGTCTCAGAAGGAAGACAAACCTTGGAGAACACACCCACCGCTGCAGTCACAAGTTCGATCGCATCGCGTGCATACTGGTGCTTCAGAGTGCCACGACAGCTTCCCCATACAGTTCAACACCCAGAAGCCCATTTCCACTGTTTATATTTAGTGCTATTTATGCAGACCAGGGTTTTCTTTTTTCTCCTTTACATCCCTTTTTAACAAAGGAAGAAGCGGTATAGGTATATACAAAGTGAGAAATTTATTTCATTGCATTTGTACCACGGCTACGAGATGAAGAGGTACATCTTTTTTCCTGGTGAGCAAAGGTAGAGAAAGAATGCAAGGGTGGGGGGAGTTTCTAGGATTTGATAAAGTAACTATTATGTTGACCTGTGCCTAAAATTGCTGAGCAAACAGTATGAACAGTTACTACTGCTAAGTGACTACACCCTTGAAATAGTGACGGGATGAGTGGGGAGTTCAACCAGAAGACGAAACAAAACAAAACAAACAAATAAACGAACAAGCCAAAGAGCACTGAGCAGTTCCAATGCTCGGGGGAGAGACAGCTCATCACATTTTGCTGGAGGGGTTGAGATTTTAACTTCCACCACTCAGCAGAAGCCTCAAGCGTGAGACTGTGCCTAGTCAGCCCAGAGTGCGCTGTAACTGTTTTAAAATGAGCTGATGTCTGCTGGCCCCGGTGCGCGGCATTCTAGAGCATGAAGAAATCTGCAGAGGCCACTGGAGACGCTGTCCTCTTAATGGATTTCTGGAGAGGCGGAGGCTAGAGAAACGGAGCCAGATGGGAGCAAAGAGTGAATCTCAGCTCGCTCGACCTCAGTTCCAGGAATGATCTGAAACATACTCTGTGAAAATATGCTGAGAAGCGTGATAAACCCAAAGGGCAAGAAGCATCCCGTTCAAGTCAATAAACACTGACTGAGCACTGCCTGTATGCAGAGCCCAGGGCCGGGGTCTCGGCTGACTGAGACCTCCTGGCGGTCGGTGAGGGTGTGGGGCGTGGGCGAGGGGAAGGCAGGGGCTTTGAACACCCATAAAGACGATGGTGGTTAAGTCCTGTGGGGTGCAGAAGGCAACGGGCAAGAGGCCCGGGGGCCGCAGGAGACGGGTGAGCAGTCGTGGAGACAGGGAAAGCTTTTTGAGTGAGAGGGAACCGAAGCAGGCTCTTGAAGTTGTGTAGAACGTGACTGGTAAGAAGGGGGCAAAGGCCTGAAAGGACACCCCAAGAAGATGTGGGCCGACATTGTGGAGGCTTTCGGCGACAGTGAGCAAAGATCTGGCGTGCAAGGGCGGGCCCCTTCCTATGAGTTGGCTGTGCATCTGAGGAGATG
>NW_021147155.1:0-652 GCF_002837175.3 Physeter macrocephalus
CAGACAGCCTTGTAATCACAGAACTCAGAAGTGGTTACACATTTCCCACAAGTCACTTGCTCAGCGATAGGTTAACAGTGTCCGCTCACTCCCCTGCTTGGGGGCAGAGACAACCGGTCTCCTTTCCTTTCTGAGATTCCTTTCAGGAATGGCTAGAAAGCTTAAGCACTGGAATTCCATCAGAGAAAACGAGTATTCCTCAGAGGATTGTAAACGACAAAACCCCAAGAGGACTTTAACAGCTGCGTCCCTGTGTCACAGATCTCCCACGCACGGCTGGAGCCCAAATGACACAGAACAGTGGGGGCCCAAGGGCCGCAGTCCTAGGACGTCGCTCCCCAACCAAAAGAGTCCTCTGGCTCATCAGGGAAAAGAAGGGTGTTCTCAGACACACACAGCCTCCAGAGCCAGCAAGTGAGGACCCCACCTGCCTGGCCTGTCCCAGGAGAGTGGCTGATGCAGTGCCCAGGACCAGAAAGGGCAACTAAGACCCAACAGAAAGGGAACCACGAGACCGACGCATTCCTCCCCCCTCCCACACCTCCCCCCGCAAAGAAGCTGCACCCCAGTACTGACCAAGGAGGGTGCTCTTTACCTAGGAATCTGATCCACACATACGTGCGGATTTTGAGAAACTTTTAAAATGCATACT